>NW_004799421.1:8025-14885 GCF_000002075.1 Aplysia californica | reverse complement strand
CGGGGTAAGGATTCTATCACCATCTTGCCCATTTCCCCCGCCCCTCCACAGACACAAAAGATGTACCTTAAGCCACACAGAATCGGGAAATTTTTCAGAAATATATCTCATAACATATGTAGCAATATATCTCATACATATGTAGCAATATATCTCATACATATGTAGCAATATATCTACTATACATAATATGTAGCAACATATCTACTATACATAATATGTAGCAATATATCTACTATAGACATGTAGCAATATAGGCTATCTACTGTACACATGTAGCAATATATCTACTATACACATGTAGCAATATATCTACTATACACATGTAGCAATATATCTACTATACACATGTAGCAATATATCTACTATACACATGTAGCAATATATCTACTATACACATGTAGCAATATATCTACTATACACATGTAGCAATATATCTACTATACACATGTAGCAATATATCTACTATAGACATGTAGCAATATATCTACTATACACATGTAGCAATATATCTACTATACATATGTAGCAATATATCTACTATACATATGTAGCAATATATCTAACATACATGTAGCTATTTGTTCTACTTTTCCTCTAACCAGAGAGCCCGAGACAGCGTGTGGACGGGCAGTGGACGGGCAGTGGACGGGCAGTGGACGGGTTCAATGAATTCTAGAATAACGGTAACAATATTTTGATCACACGAGGAACTGGATCGAGCATGAAATACATCGAGAGACAACGAATAATATTCTAAGTTGGTTTGGACAAGTTCTGAGACCAGGGTCACAGCGCCCAGCCTCCAGGGCCTGCCTATAGTATAAGCTATCTGTAGCCTCCAGGACCTGCCTATAATATAAGCTGTCTATAGCCTCCAGGACCTGCCTGTAGTATAAGCTATCTATAGCCTCCAGGACCTATAGTATAAGCTGTCTATTGCCTCCAGGACCTATAGTATAAGCTATCTGTAGCCTCCAGGACCTGCCTATAGCCTAGTATAGCGCACCATTCGATGTTCCACTCGAGGTCAAAGGGAAGTCAATGTGGCAGTAGATGGTGCAACATGAAGTCTAAATGTCATTCGGTGGTTTCAAGGCAAAAGGAAGGCCAATATGCCATTTCTTTCTTTTTTTTTTCAAGACAAAAGGAAGGCCGAGGAAGAGATAGATGGACAGAGAACAAAAGGAAGAGATAGACGGATATAGAACAAGGAAATCTTTCAAAGACACAACATTTGGACAACAGTAAAAGCAACACAACAACTGATCCACAAATTCCATCTCTTCTCGACATGAGAGGTACGCGCGGACAGAGGAAAAAAGACAGAAAGAAAAGAAAAAGAAGACAAAGATCTACGTCACAGAAGGTACACACTTGTGTCGAGACGGTGAGCTCTTCCTGGAGACAGACCCAGGGTGAAGGTCATGACCTCATGTGACCGGACGGTGACCCCCACGATGAAGGTCATGACCTCATGTGACCGGACGGTGACCTCCACGGGACAGTCTTCTCGGGCGGTCAGACCAAAGACCCGCGCCTGGTCGTCTGTTCAAGACTCACGAAACTCGTCTATCTATCTATCTATCTATCTATCTATCTATCTATCTATCTATCTGTCTGTCTGTCTGTCTGTTTGTCTGTCTGTCTGTCTGTCTGTCTATCTATCTATCTATCTATCTATCTGTCTATCTATCTATCTCCTCCACTCCTCTCTGCTTTCCTCCGTGTGTCCCTCAGCTCCTTCTCTCTCCATTCCCGGATGTTCTCCTCCCTTTGTCTGTCTCTCCGTCGCCCTCCCTGCACCTTGAGCGTGAGTTGACTTCATCATCGGTGACGTGGTCTGTGTGTGGGGTACTCACCAGTTGACGGAGGCCGCTCATCCCCACAGCGCTCAGTCCCCCCTCTGTGTCTGCTCTCGGGCTGCCGGGCGCGCACACACAGAGACAGTCACGTCACTAAAGGCCACATAAAAACCTCATCTTTGACCTTTGGGCGACGTGTCTGCATTTATCATATGTCCCTGGCGGGAGCTGAGAGAAGACCTCTTCAAGTTCATTTCACTTCCGACAACGCCATCTACGTCATTATCAAAACAAAAGTGTGACATGTTTCTCCCTCCTGAGCTGTCTGTTCCGTCGTGTTGTTTGAGTGCTTCTCTCGTGGTTAGTTCGTTGAGTGCTTCTGTCGTGGTTAGTTCGTTGAGTGCTTCTGTCGTGGTTAGTTCGTTGAGTGCTTCTGTCGTGGTTAGTTCGTTGAGGGCTTCTGTCGCGGTTAGTTCGTTGAGGGCTTCTGTCGTGGTTAGTTCGGGAACTGTGTGGAGAGGATGGGAGAGAGTAGGTAGCCTCGCCGCACTCCAGCTGTTGGCTTGAACCATTGAACCATTGAACCATTGAACCAATGTTTGTTTGTTGTTTGGTTTTTTGAAAAACACAGCACTCGTGGCTGGGCTGTAGAAGTTTTCTGAAATAGTTTTTTAGGTTTGTATTGATGTTACGTAGGTTTATTGTTGCCCATAAGGCTTTGTGACAGACTCTGTCGAAGGCTTTTTCGGAAGTCGATGAACACACGATAGAGCTTCTGTTAGAGTTGGAGTTGGAGGTATTTTTCCGACGTTTTGCTCTCTTGTGCTGCGGTCTGTGAGTTCTTCAAAAGTGAATGTTTCCGTCTGCGGCTTGAGCCGGTTCAGGTTGATTTTGAGCCTCACTTTGCTGGGATGACTCATGAAGGTTTTGGTGCTGTCATTTTGACCTTTTTCACCTGGGAAGATAATCATTGAGGTTTCGCAACCGGTCTGTCTTTTGTCTTTTCCCGACAAGAGGTCAAATTCTGTTCTATTTGAGTTTTTTTCACAGCAAAATTCGACCAGAAGTACGAATACGATATCGGATCAATTTCATTAGATCTACAAAAACTATGAAAAAAACAATGATCCAGGCTGAACTCAAACATCTATCCTCTTTGTCTCTCCTCCTTCTATTGTGTGTTTGTTACTCTCTTGTAACACCTCTAGTCTACGGCACTTATATAACTTTATGGCAAGTGCCGTAAAACTCGTACTAAAACCAACAAGGACGCAGGTCTTTGGTCGGGATGCGCAGTCACCGTGCTATGGCGGTCCTGAGGCGCAGGATCTCCCGTAGAGTGAGTCTGTACCTTGTGTTGTAGCTGTAGTAGACACACAGGTTCACCGAGGCCGACACGCACTCACACAGGAACCTGCAGCTGCCCAACACTGCTGTGGCCCTGCCATAGGCCCCTCGTGCTCTGAACTCTTGGTCCACGGAACGGAGAGTAACGAGCCCCAAGGTGGGCAGCTTAAAGAGGACAAAGATAACAGCAACGAGAACGACTTGTTTGATAACTCGTATCTCTCTCAAGGTCTCGCTGATGTTGTCAGCTTGCACGTTGTCTCTCGCGGCAGTTCTTGAGTCGTTACCAGGAAGGTTTGGGCCAAGAGTAGAAGCAGCCTGTAGCTTGCTGTGTGACCTCCGTCCACGAGGGGGGTGCTGCTGTGTGGTCGCCATGTTGTGCTGGCGGAATCTCATTGTTTCCTTCAGTTTGTAGATCATGAGAGCCACGGACACAGCGACCACTAACTCGGAGCCAAAGGTCACCACAGGTCCCTTAAGGTAATCAGACACTGACACGGCCAAAGTGAACGTCTTACCATGTTGTAGCACAATCTGACTGGAGTTGTCTGCCCTTGTTTTGTAAGTGACCTCAATCTGAGAGAGCATTGCCAGGTTCGTTAAGCTCAGGCAGCCGATTAGACCCAGAACGGCGGCCGTTTTGGCCCGGGTAAAATATTGCTTGAACCGAAATGGCATGACGACACACATGGACCTCGTGACTGCCAAGTAACAGGTGAACAAAGTGGACATGTACAGAAACACCTGGGTCAAGATGGCGGGGACCAGGAGAATACTCTGCGGATCGACGGACAAGAGAAATGTGTTGTTTATCTCCAGAACCTCCAGGCAGGCACAGACAGTCGTGGTCAGATGGGACAGGACGATACCAAAGTCACTGATGGACAGCGCAAAGAAAGACATGGAGACGGCATCTCGTAAGCGCATGCGCACAAACACACAAATGTTGAGGAGGTTGGTTACGATCCCCACGATACAGGTTGGTGTGGTGAGACAAATCAAGATGACCATCGCTGTCATGTAGTGGACACTGGTCAGCAAAGTCTCTGCCTTGCGTCCTGTGCTTGTCTCATCCACCTGGTCTTCCATCTGGGGAAGTAGGAGTGGGTATCGATACAGAATTCTCACCGCAGAACGACCTACTCATTGATCAATGATGAAGCTCAGAACGATTCTTTTTGGTTTTTGATCTGTGGGTTTTGTGTAACGGTCACACATATGTATTGTTTCTACGTGTGGTCTTCACACTGCACGAACACGGCGTAAAACGTGAGCTAATTATAGCAACAGTGACCCTGGACTGACGCACGACCCACTAGAATGTCCACACTTTGCAGAACGTCCATCCTGTGGTTCAGGCTATTGGACCTGAGCACAGAAAACTCTCGTTTGTTCAGTAAAGTTTCAAGAATGAAAAAGTACAGGTTGTGAACATATCTCTTCTCATGGGTCAAACATTGCATATGTCCGTCACTGGGCCGAGCCAGGCTGGGGGGTTAACAATTTCCTTTTTATGGGCAAAATTTGGACAATAAAAATAAAGTGAAATTCATCTTCAATTTCACGAGAATGACATCTCTCACACAAAGGTGAATTTATTCATTTCCATCGATAAAGATTGTTATTTAATGGAAGGCTATGGGTTTTTAACAAAGCTATGACTCTTCTGCTCCAATACCGTGGGAGGTTGGTGATATACTCAGCTGTTTCTTGACACGGAATTGTAAGAGAGAAAACATTATACTTGCGACAGACTTCTTCCTCTATGTTCTGCACAGAAGGATCAACCAGTCTACTTTTTGGTTCAATAAGAAATTATCTAGTAGGCTACTTCCAAAACTTTGAGAAAACCAGGCATGTCCAAAACCCAGGGAAAACAATAGGTTTTTAACTGCAGGCCCAGTTGACTCTGCCCAGTTCAAAGCAACGATATACATTGTAATTGTATGTAACATTTCTTTGGACATCTGTCATTTTCTAAGTGTATGTAACATTTCTTTGGACAACTGTCATTTTCTAAGTGTATGTAACATTTCTAAGTGTATGTAACATTTCTAAGTGTATGTAACATTTCTAAGTGTATGTAACATTTTTAAGTGTATGTAACATTTTTAAGTGTATGTAACATTTCTAAGTGTATGTAACATTTTAAGTGTATAAGTCTGCGCCAGAATCTATTAACACAATGCAAAAAAATATAAAATCGGAAAATACAACTGTTTTTCCTACTTCTCCGAGCACGAAGCACTGTGGTGTAGTTTTCCAAGACAAAGAACGTTACCTCAACACCGGCAATCTCCTCCCTAGTTTTTTGGTACCCCAAATTTCCAAGCCATATTAGGGGCCGTTCAAATATAATCTTACGCCTGGGGGGGGGGGGGGGGTCTTTGGCTCCTGTAAGAAAAGTGGAAGAAAGGAGGGGGGGGGTCTTGAACTAATGTAATATTACACTTTTGTGAGGTGAAAAAATATTTCTGACATAATGATGGACTCTGCGTTTGTTGATGATAACTAATTTCACTTTTTTTCAGCATAAATGATCAGTAATAACAGAGATACAGTGGAATCATGATAAAGTCAACTTGCTTACAGTCAACTCTTGCTTACAGTCAACACCTCACTGTAGTCCCGTTTCTTACCTTCTTTGTTTAAGTCATTGTGTTTCTGATACAGTCAACCGCTTGAGTGGTAAGCTTGCGTAAAGTCAACAATTTGGGGCTAAATCCCAAGATGAATTCATTCAAGAAGAGATATTTAGGGTCTGAGCTAGTGGTGTACACAACTCCAATTACTTTGTTCACTCATTATCTCTTGTTTTGGTGACAACTTCAGAATTATACTCCCTGAAATTGAGATTACATCTTGTTTATTACCTACCAGGTACTTTGTAATTTTGTAGAGTAGCTGTCATGTTCACCTTTCTATGGCCAGTAGAACAATGGATCAAGTCAACCTTGCTCAAAGTCAACTCTTTTTTTCTGTCCGGGGTGTTGACTTTATCAGAATTCCACTGTAACTTGTTTTTATTATTTTAAATTAAAGCGCTTTTGTCATAGACATGAGTCTCATTTTTTCCTTATTAGTAAGAAAGAATGTGTATGCAATATTTTCCTTGAATTATTTACTCTAATTGTGAGGCAGCGTGGAGAAATCAGGCATTTGTCAAAATAATGAAAGTGAAAAAAACTGACATTTTTTCCGCAGGTTTGGAAACTTTTATTTAATTATTTTTTTTCGCGCTAAACACATTTTACGTCCGTACTGAAAAACGTTCATTACATGAACAAAATTTGTGATTTTTCCGTTTTAAAGGCTCTCAAGCTATTGAAGTTATCAAACTTTGGCCGCCGTTTTCTCACTAAATTTACCTCTGAAATCAGGTGACCCCACCTCCTTCAATCACAAATATTTCGACTTCTATTCAGCATAGATGAATATTGTTTTCATCAAAAGGAAGGCAAATGGACAGGCTTTAAGATGATATCAATAACTCTGTATGCCTCAAAATCAAAACTGACGAGCGCTTGATCCCACCATGTCGTGACACCTATTATTTTTTAGAGCATAATTTTATATTATTATTGTGTATGCATGTTTTTCATGAATATTATGCAATGCGCGTAGAGCAATGATAATTTTACGGATTTGCGCGATATAAATGTCATAGTATTTTTATCCTTATAAGCGAACAATGTAATATTACGGGGG
>NW_004799421.1:5031-6156 GCF_000002075.1 Aplysia californica | reverse complement strand
AGGAGTAGGGGTAGGGGTAGGGGTAGGGTAGGGGTAGGGGTAGGGGTAGGGGTAGGGGTATAGGAAGGATAGCAGGATTGCAGGATAGTGTTGTAATCGTTGGGGCCTAAACTGGATTATCCGGAAACCTCGCTGGTGTATTTAGTCTATACATTTAGCCTATAAGTGTACTTTGGTGTTGTCTTCCCCTGTCTGTCTGTTCATTTCGCCATTTTCTCGCTAGTTTCACCTCTGACAGTAGATAACCCCTACCTTCTTCAATCGCGAATATCTCGACTTCTGTTCAAGATGGACGCGTGTTCTTTCACCAATAAACAAGGGAAACAACCGTTAACATGATAGCAATCTGTCCTCAGAGAAATTCGCGCCCGCAACCTGTAAGTTGCGCGCGCAACTTTTGCCTTCAGCGCAACTTTTGCGCAACTTCTGCCATTTTCGTGATTTCGCGATTTTTAGCCAATTTCCCGCAAAATTTGAGAAAATAATAATAAAATTTCATTAAAATCGCCGAAATTTTCTTCCACGACTAAAAATAATGACGCCAAGGGGGACAATTCGCTCCTTCGCACCACGGGGTGCCCGCCGCCGCCCAGTGACCCGTACCGGGTCAGGTCGGGTCGGGATGATCTAGATCTAGAGTAAATCAATCGTAAACACGGTCGTCTGATTTCTTAGCTTGCGGTGGGGATTTGAATCAATGTAAGATTACACTTTTGTAAGGTGAACAAATAATCAAGGAAAATATAATTTATGACAACGTAAGTTTTTTTTTAAATAAAATAAAAAGAGAGTAACTACACCATTCACTTAATCAGAGTAAGTTCGAGCGGTAAGCACTGCATTGTGGCGATACAGTGGACCTCGAGCGGCAAGCACGATATACAGACCTGCCACACTATGAAACCTCAAAATCAGGATCTCATGGAGAAAAAATCGGGATTTGGTGAAAAAAAATCGGGATCAACAGCAAATCACCAAGGTGACTACCAAAGCTGACTTAAAATTTTTCCAGGGGTGTCCATAAATTCCTTTGGATTATATGCCATCTGTGTGTCTTTGTTTGTTTGCGTGTGTGTGTGTGTGTATGTGTGTGTGTGTGTGTGTGTGTGTATGAGTGTGTGTGTG
>NW_004799421.1:2760-3406 GCF_000002075.1 Aplysia californica | reverse complement strand
CTTGCAACTTTTCTTGCAACTTTTGCTAATTTTTCTTGCAACTTTTTGCGACTTTTGCTATTTTCAAATGCAACTTTCTCTGAGGACAGAGCAATAACGTTCCATGAGGCAACATTGGCGAGCGCCTGGTTCACACAGATCCTGCCGCCATTCTTCTCTGGCAGATACAACTTTGTCATTCGGAAAAGATCTCCCGGTATTCAGACAGAACAGTGTGGTTCTGTGGATGTCTGGAAAACGACCGACAATGATCTGACAAGTCTTATAGAAGATACATGTACATGTACAGAACATTTCGTTTCTGACCTCGTGGTCCACAGAACTCCAAACGGCCAAAAGGTCAGAGAGGACTTTGTAGTTCTGATGTAGCCAAAGTGTCCACAAGACAACTGTCAGACAACAGCCCAGCCACAGGATGAGTTGTCCTACTGAAATAATCCGATCACAAAACTGGCTATTCTCAGACTTGGAATAGACTTCCAATAGATTCCTAGATCTACTCAGAATGACAAAGTTCTGACACTTTCGACCTGTTTGAGTAACAAAGACCGTTGGATCATTTATAAACCAAATGTTCTGTCTCTTCTGTCCGTTCTGTCTCTTCTGTCCGTTCTGTCTCTTCTGTCCGTTCTGTCTCTTCTGTCCG
>NW_004799421.1:0-1069 GCF_000002075.1 Aplysia californica | reverse complement strand
TACAGTACAGTTTATGGAGGTCACCTATCAGAAGTCAAGTGAGCGAGAAAATGGCCGCCAAAATTTGGTGGCATTCAAAGCTTGAGTGTCTTTGGAAAGTGTAAATTTACGTTTTTTGTGGGCCGTTGATCAACGTATCAGGAAAATCCTCGATGTCATTTTTGGACGAGCGCATTATTTCTTCACGACGCTCACATTTTCTTCGTGTGAGTGGTTAGGGTTTTAGTCTTTTGTTTCGACTCGATTGCCTGCCAACAATTTTGACAATTGAAAACTAAATTGTCACAAAATAGCTCAACTATCAAATGAACAGTCTCTGTGAAAGAACCATGTCCTCCTGGGCTCGTGGAAAGAGAACGTGTCACCGTAGAATCTCACTTCATCAGCGGCGGGCCTCATTGTCTCATTGCCTCATTGCCTCATGTCATTGTCTCATTGTCCTAAATAAGTAGCCGATAGGTGGAGGGTAAATTCTTGTAAAAGTGAAATAATGGTGAAATAATGGTGAATTTAACGCCCTTATCAACACTATTAGGTTATTTAAGAGGCGGGGCCTCCGAGTTTAACGTCCATCTCAGAACCGACTGAGCCAAGTGGGATCCAAGTCGAGACTGGAGTTGGAAATGTGAACAACATGGGCAGTTAGTCTAACGGCACTCTTAGCTTGATTACCAGCTTGATTGCCAGCTTGATTGCCAGCTTGATTGCCAGCCTGCCCTCGGCTCTACTGAAGCCACAGTTTGGAGAAATTGGAATCTAAATCGCCGATAATAGCCTTAATGATGTTCTGAGCTGAGTTTTCAAACAGATCAATTTGTACCTCTCTGGAACCGTTCACAACTGAAAACAAAACTTGTGTCCGTACTTTAAGCTACACGACGCCTCCTCCTCCTCCTCCTCCTCCTCCTCCTCAGGCGTGATGTTTTTATCGATTGTAATTCTCTGTATTTTACTATCTTGACGGGCGGTTGGAGGGCGCCCCAAGTAGGTTTTCTGTGACCTACCAAAGCTGTGACCAGCACATGCACACGACGTGTCTAATGTCGGTCGCACCAACCACTCCGGCCGG
>NW_004799420.1:13487-15117 GCF_000002075.1 Aplysia californica | reverse complement strand
CACACACACACACACACACACACGCACACGCACAAACCACCACTCCGGAACGCAGAGGTAGGCCTACTGTAAATCTAATAATTAAAGGGACGTAACAAGCACACTCTCCATGTGGCGCCGCCATCTTTGCCCTTGATGCAAGGGGACGTAACTCGCCGTGACGCTAGGGTTTCCGGTAAACACCGAGCGAGGGAAAAGGAGGGGTGGGGGTAGACGGGCGATAACAAGAGTTAACTCCCTTCCATCTATGTGAGGACCCAATGAGGCGAGGAGGGAGGAAATTCCCACCCGCTGTCCGTCTGACGCAACGGTAGGATTCTGACCACACGGACCACCATAGACTTTGCTGACCATACACAAAGAAACACGCGGGATGCTCTACAAACTCAAAAGACAGGCCGGGCAGTGGTCACTCTCCGGACATTACTACGCGCAGGGGTCCGCTGATCTGGACTGATCTCCCTCAAGACCTGGTTGAGCGGAAGAAATCCCCGCGCGCGGCTGGGAGGTGATAGTAGTCTCCGGCAGTCCAGTCCGGGCCGGTAAATTGTCCCTCGTGAGTTGTCAAGTCTGCTGGTTTATCGTCATCAATACGTCTGGGCGGCGGGCGGCGGCCTTTGGTCTCATCCACTCAAACACGTCACTTTCAATGCACTTTAGGTCTCAGGGATTGCCTCCGTAAACCCTTTGATATCACCTTGACCATATATCTCCAACACGTCATCTTTAATACACATTAGTTCTTGGGGGATTGCGTTCGTAAACCATGCTCTTTGATATCACCATAATAACATCCATAAAACTCTTATACGTCATTTTCGACTCAAATTAGATCTCAAGGATTGCTTTCGTAAACCCTTTGATATCACAAAGTTCACATATCTCAGGCACGTCATCTTCAACACAAATTAGGTCTTGAGAGGATTGCCTTCGTAAACCACGATCTTTGATATCACGATGTGCATAACACTTACAAGTCATTTTCAATACAAATTAGGTATCAGGGATTGTCTTTGTAAATCCTCAGATATCACCATGTTCTAATATCTTCAACACGTCATCTTCACTACAAATTAGGTCTTGGGGGATTGCGTTAGTAAACCATGCTCTTTGATACACCACAAAATCAGTAACTCTTATACTATACGTCATTTTCAATACAAATTAGGTCTGAGGGATTGATTGCGTTTGTAAACCCTTTGATATCGCCAAGTTCACATATATCTCTGACACGTCATCTTCAACACAAATTAGGTCTTGAGGACTGCCTTCGTGAACGACCTTTGATAATTATCACGATGTTCATAACACTTACAAGTCATTTTCAATGCACATTAGACCCCATGGATTGCTCCCGTACACTAGGAGACGGGTGTTCTTTTATATAACGATGTTCATAATATATCTCAAAGAAGTGAGGATAATAAAGTTTGAAATATAACGAATGTCTTGATGTTATCATCTATTTATTTAGTTTATGCCCCTACATGGCGAAAAGCCTCATTGGACCCAACGTTTGTTTTTTTAAAATGTTTTTTTAAATGATTTTTGTTGGGGTTGGGGTTTTTTTTTTTGGTTGTTGTTGTTTTTGGTTGTTGTTTTTTTTTTTGGGGGGGTTCGATTATTTTGG
>NW_004799420.1:11520-12781 GCF_000002075.1 Aplysia californica | reverse complement strand
CTCTCTCTCTCTCTCTCTCTCTCTCTCTCTCTCTCTCTCTCTCTCTCTCTCCTAAAAAGACGGGAGACTGGATGGAGCAAGCTCGTCTGATATCTCCTTGAGGGATTGGACAGAGGACTTATGAGTTTGATCAGGGCCTTACAGTAGCTAAGAACCAGACGATAACGGAAAGGCGGGATCAACTGGTATTGATTTCATTTGGCGGCGTCTTTTGGTGAAATGGTATGGGTTTAACGCCCCTATCAACACTATTAGGTTATTCAAGGGGCGGGACCTCCAAGTTTAACGTCCGTCTCCGATAGGACCGAGCGTCTTTTGAAGCACAACGACTGTGCGCTCCTCACAATTACAAAGTTACGTCTGGCATATTTAGTCGTTTTGAGTTTCTAAGACGATGAGGTCAGAAACCAAATGTGAGGCAGCGTGGTGGAATCAGGCTCTCGTCTATTTTTGGGCATGTAGAGTTATTGGTATTATCTTAAAGCTTGTTCACTTGTCTTTATTTCGAGGAAAAATATATCCATTTATCTTGAACACAAGTCGAGATATTTGCGAAAGAAGGAGGTGGGGGTCACTTGTTTTCAGAAGTAAAATTACTGAGAAAATGACCGCCAAAGATTAGTTATTTCCTTAGCTTAAGAGTCCGTGGTAACTCAAAAAATTTACATCTGTTGTACTTTTAATCAACGTTTTTCAGAAAAATCCACACTGAAATGAGTTGTTTAATGGGCATGAAAGGCGTTTAGCCAAAAACAAAAGTTCGATAAAAATTCACAAACCTGCGGAAAAATGCAAGTTTCTTCACTTTGATTATTTTGACAAGAGCCTGATTCCACCACGCTGCCTCACAATTTTTCTATCTCCTGCTCTATCTACAAAATCGTAAGATTATTCGGAGTCGTTGTCACGTTATTCACAGAACTGCTAGTCGAAAAAGCTTGACATCTTGTGAAACTCAATATTTATTTTTAAATTTATTTAAAAACAATTTTTTTTTTTACATAGGCCTATATTTTTTTTTAATTCTCAAAACTAAGTACTGAGCAGATAAAACTTTATAATTCTAGGACAGCAAGTATTTCCGCACCACATCAAAATTTGTAATGCGTGTTATTATCAAGTACATTTATTTGTTTACTTTTCATGACTAGATCTATTTTTTTTTGTTCACTATTCTTTATACTTTATGAAGTTTGCCCTAAAATTTCCTTTTAAAACATGTATACGGAATGAAATTCATATATATGCAAATGTTCCCCCC
>NW_004799420.1:7868-9264 GCF_000002075.1 Aplysia californica | reverse complement strand
CCCCACCCCCAAACCCTCTACCAGCCCAGGTGTCATCACGGTAGCACCTATCTAGGTAGATAAAACACCCAACAGAAGGGACACCGAAAAGAAAAAGGAAAAGAGAACGACCAAGCCCCAACACCAGCACCAGCACCACGCTCGACTTGATCCCCGGACACTCCACCACCAGATCCTCCGAGATGGGAGTTGAAGTCCAAGCCTCACGCCTGATTAACTGACCAGTGGTCAGCGCGCTGCGCTCGTCACGTCCAGGCGATAGCTACAGGTCCACAGCACAAAACGTTTCCCCTTAGTGCTCATGAAAATCTGATTAGCGAGATGAATGAGGAAGATAGGGAGAGAGAGATAGGCGGACGAGGCGGTGGCGAGGGGGATAAAGGGTTAGGGGAGAGGGGGGGCGAGGGGGATAAAGGGTAAGGGGAGGGGGGGGGATAAAGGGGAGGCGCTTTATGAGAGCTTGAAATCACTTCACCACACAGACAGAACACAGCAGGGTATTGTACCAACGCTTCATTTCTCGGTACACTTGGGGCTGTGACGTCACACTGGTCAAAACGTCCAGTGGGTTTATAAGTCATAAAGTAAAATGTGGAGAAACTTTACAGTTTTAATAGCAGGTTTCAAAAAGCTCCTTTCAGTTGTTGTGGCTGTTGCTGTGACTGCTGTTGCTGTGACTGCTGTTGCTGTGACTGCTGTTGCTGTGACTGCTGTTGCTGTGACTGCTGTTGCTGTTTCTTTTGTTTTTTTAACAATAATGTCTCTCGCCACTTTTGGTATTCCAGAACCAGCCTCGCAAAGCATCTTTTTTTAGTAAGAGTTTTACGGCACTTGCAACACAATAAGGTCATATAAGCGCCGAAGATTAGAGGTGTTACAAGAGAGTAACAAACATAAAAAAGGAGGGAAGATAGAGACGATATGATTTTTATAGGAAAGAAGGAGCAAACCACACCAGAGCTCCCGCCAACCACCCACTCGCAAAGCATCAAGGTGATTAGGCGCCGGTGACTGTTATTACTGTTTTTAAATTTTAGTTACAGTTTTACGGCACTTGCAACACAATATAGTCATAGTCATACATGTAATTGTATAAGTGCCAAAGATTGGACGTCACAGTCACACAAGCCAGCTGCGACTCAAGTGTACCGAGAGGTGAATGTGTTTGCCGTGGACCGTGGCCAGACAGCACGGGGTGTCCCCTCGTCACTCACGCCCCATTACATCTCGCCCTCGCCACCGCCTCCTGCACGGAGAGAGTTAGCGGCGAGCGCTTTGTGCCGTAACAAATACCCCCCCTGCTAAACACAGAAAATCAGTCGGAAGGGAAAAATCAGTCGCCGCGAGTGAGACAAAATCAGAACATCAGACAGAGGATCACTCACTGACCATTCAC
>NW_004799420.1:3161-4650 GCF_000002075.1 Aplysia californica | reverse complement strand
CCCGTGTGCAAGTTGCGCACGTTAAAGATCCCTTGGTGGTCTAAAATCGATAAGAGTAGGCTTCGGCCGCCACCCGGGCAAAATTCAAAATTGTTGTGACTTCTCCAGAGGTGAACTTCCTTTTTCCCTCCCTGGGAAATGTCGTGTGCGAAGTGGGTCTTTTTTCCTCCAGAAACACACACACACAAAAGGATTATCAAGAATTGCCCAGTTGAGTTTTCATGCCCTTTGCTGTGAAGTGGTAGTAAGTTTTATTGCGTTTGAAACACGGAGTGGGTTAGTTTAGTTTTAGTAAGAGTTTTACGGCACTTGCAACACAATAAGGTCATATAAGTGCCGACGATTACAGCATACAAAAAGAAGGAGGGGAGATAAAGACGATAGATGCTTGATAGGAATGAAGAAGCAGACCACACCAGAGCACCCGCCAACCACCCACACGGAATGGGTTATTTATAAAACGTCTAAGCTTAGAGGTGTTGGTAGAGAGCAACATACTATGACCAAAAAAAAGAAGAAAAAAAAAGGGGGGGGGGGGATTAATGACGACTGATGTTTAGCACGAAAGAAGGAGCAAAGCCCATCAGAGAACCTGCCAACCATCCACCAAGTTGAGGTTTGGGTTCAGCAACTTCAAGTTCAGTTTGCACAGTCACAACAATCAATGCACCTGCCAAGCAAACGCAAGTTTTAGTTATAGGAGTTTTACGGCATTTGCAAAATAAAAGTGTCAATGATTAGAGGTGTTACAAGAGAGTAACAGTGACAATTGTTTTTTAAAAGGAAGAGAGACGAGGACGATATATGACTCATGGGTAAGAAGAAACAAACCACATCAGAGCACCCGCCAACCAACCACTCAGCACAAAAAATGTTCTGACAACGTTTGACAAGGGTTTGTTTTCGTAGAGGTTTTACGGCGCTCGCAACTGCATAAGGTCATATGAGCGCAAGAAGATTAGAGGAGTTACAGAAATATAAAAAAGAAGGAGGGGAGATAAGGACGACAGATGTTTGATAGGAAAGAAGAAGCCAGCAGCAAACGACACCAGAGCACCCGCCAACCACCCAAGGGACAGTGATGTTGTGCCAACATCTTTGGTAAAGTAAAACAGTTGGCAATTAAAAATAGGATCGATCTTTCGCTAAATCTAACAAATCAATACAAAATCAAAGAGCCGATTCCACCAAACATAAAAAATGTATATCTGTCTATCTATCGAGACGCCCAACTTTCTATGTTTAGGAGGGTTGTTTTAGAAAGGTATCGATCTCATTAATCATTGGCGATCTATTTACCGACGCAGCTTCTATCTAGGAATCGGAGTAGATTTAGTCATCGATATTTTATCTCACTTCTCCAATTACAGGAAAACACGGTGGCGATACCATCTACGAGACGAGACAGAGGCTGGGGAGATACTGAGAGGGGGGATGGGGGGGAGAAAGGGAGGGAGAGAGAGGGAGGGGGAGAGAGAGAGAGAGAGAG
>NW_004799420.1:0-1390 GCF_000002075.1 Aplysia californica | reverse complement strand
AAAAAAACCCCCAAAAAAACCCATTAGGTCAACAACGTTAAGACAATAAATAATCCCAGACGTTGTGACGTCATGTGTGTTTCTTCACACAGCCAGACGGATCGACAGGTGCGCAAGAACAATAATACGCGCACACCTGATAGTTCAATATTATCCTGTGCCACTAACATTCTGCAACGCTGTATGCACCGCGGGAGACACGGGAAAGGTGGGTATATATATATATATGTATATATATATATATTATTACGTAGGAGTTTCGGGTACACAACTCGGGTTAAGTTATTGTTCTAACATCTTGTTTCCTTTCTCAGAAAACTGAAACTAAAGGGATTTTTATTTCAGCTTTCGTAAGAGTTTTACGCCGCTTCAAGCACAATTCGGTCATATGAGTACCGTACCAAAGGTGTTTTACTAGATAGTTACAAATAAAAACAGGAGAGATAAAGATGATAGACGTTTGATAGGAAAGACGGAGCAAATCATACCAGAGCACCTGCCAACACCCCACCAGAAAGTCATTTTAAAAAGTTACAAATTTTGAAGGTCAGTGTCGAATTAAGTTAATTCTTTCCACACGGGAATCTGAACCCATGTCTTTGGCGTGTAACGGGTAAGTGTCTAACCACTACACCACAGACGCCTAAACAACGCCTTTAGAAGGCTATGACGTCAAGGAAGGAGAGAAATCTTCTTTTTTAAAAGCGTTTTACGGCACTTGCAACACAATAAGTTCAAATAAGTGCCGAAGATTCGGAGAGAGGAGTAACAAACACAAAAAAAGGAGGAGAGAATAAGGACGATAGATGTGCGATACTAGGAGAAAGAATGAGCGAACCACACTAGAGCACCCGCCAACCACCCACATTGCCGATATTGTATAGTTCAATTCTTCCTACACCGGGCTGGGAGCTCTCGTCTTTAGCGTGTGAAGGCAAAACCTCTACTAACCACTAATACCGGGTGCCCATAGGAACGATCGGGTCCGGTCGGGTCGGTTTGCTAGCCAGATTGAGGGCGCAAAGCGGCTATCGAGGAACAAATCGATCGCTCGACTCGTCGCCTATTTTTTAAAAAGCGTTTGTTTTCAGGCGACGAGTCGGCCGATCGACCCGACCCGACCTGACCCGACCCGACCCGCAACAGGCACCAGGTATAAGCCACAGACGCCAGTAAATAACGCCTAAAAAGGCTATGACGTCACGGAATGACAGAAGATAGTGCCAGTATACAGATCATGACCTGTCTGCTTTGTTTGTTTGTTCGAGTAAAGAGAAGCACATAGACACACTAATGGTCATTTGGGGATGGGAAACAGACAGACAGACAGACAGACAGACAGACAGACAGACAGACAGACAGACAGACAGACAGACAGACAGACAGACAG
>NW_004799419.1:14018-15139 GCF_000002075.1 Aplysia californica | reverse complement strand
GTCTCTAGCCGTTTCTGTATCAATCGCTTTCTATTTTTGTCTGTCTATCTGTTTGTCTATCCGTCTGTCCTGTCTGTGTGACGTTAGTAGCTTAGTGGTTAGGCGCAGGCTGCCGCCGCACTTGTAACTGGGATCGGATTGTGGTGTCGGGATTTTGAGGCTCAGCTCGTCCGACGTTGTGTTCTTGGGAAAGGCGCTTTACTCAACTTTTGTCCTTAATGAGGGAGCGAGGTGATGTCAGACGCCCTTCAAAATAACGAAATCGGAGGAACAGGCATTTTCTGGCAGTTTAGAAATTTTCATCAAATTAAATTTTTATTCTTTGGCTTATGTCCATATAAAAACGCATTTTCACGAGAATTCTACTGGGAAAACTTTGATTAAAGGCACAAAATATGTCTTTTTTCAGTTTTCAAAGACTCTTTAGCTGTTAGATAAATACAATTATGGCGGCCATTTTCTCGGTTATTTCACTACTGAAGCCAGACGACCCCACTCCCTTCAATCGGAGATATTTTGAGTTCTATTCAAGATAAATGGATATTTATTTAATTAGAAGCCAGGCAAATAAATCAGCTTTCACATGATACTAATACCTCTACATGCCAAAAAACAAAACAAAAAAAAACAACTGACGAGCGCCTGATTCCACCGCGCCGTGACACATTTTGTTATCGCAGACTTACAAAGTTTTATCTGCTCAGTACTGAGTTGTGAGAAATTTGACGTCAAAACTTTTGAGTTTCACAACATGTCAAGCTTTTTCAAAAATACAATTCTTGGAATATCTTGATAACGACTCCGAATAAGCTTCTGATTTTGATAGACCAGAAAGAACACACAATTTGATTTCTGATCTCGTGGTCTAAGTAACTCAAAACGGTCCAAAATGCCAGACAGAACGTTGTAATTCTGAGGCAGCAATTTAGCTCGGTCATATCGGAGATGGACGTTACATTTGAAGGTACTGACTCTTTCTACTACGGGACGCAATTACATTGGGTGGTTGGCGGGTGCTTTGGTGTTGTTTGCTTCTTCTTTCCTATCAAACATCTATCGTCCTTATCTCCCCTTCTTCTTTTTTATGTTTGTTACTCTCTTGTAACACCTCTAATCTTCTG
>NW_004799419.1:7731-9386 GCF_000002075.1 Aplysia californica | reverse complement strand
CCCCCCACGACGCCAAGATGATGCTCAACCCCTTCATGGACACAGGCCCCGGCGGCCCGCACGGGCTCACCCACAGCGCGCTCAAACTCAGCCCGTCCAACCCCATGGGCGATCACGCTGCCAGCCTACACCACAACCAGTTCGCCGCGCAGGTCAACGGCTACGGGGTCAGCGCGCATGCGCCGCACTCCCAGATCAGCAGCTACGCGGCCAGGGACTTCCTGATCCGTCGCGGCGCCGAACAGTTCAACCTGCCGGGCCACGAGGCGGCGGGCGGGCCCCACGCCGGGATGTTCGGGGTTCCATCCTCCGTGAGTATGGCCGCCGCGGGTCTACACACGCCCCACCACCCAGACTCCGCCTCCGCCGCTAGTCACGTGCTATTCCCCGGCCTCCATGACCCCGCCCACTCCGGAGTGGGACCGCCCCACGTCAACGGACAGATGTTTCCTTACGCGCGCGCTCACGATCAGTTCAACCAGATGGCCGTAGCCGCTCACCCCCGCGCCGCGGACCACTTCGGGGGTCATCACCAACACCTGAACCCCATGAACGCCGCCATGGCTGGCCACCACCACCGCATGAACATGGGACCCCACGGCCCCGGCGCCTTTTACCCGTTCATGAGGCACCCCATCAAACAGGAGCACACCTGCCTCTGGGTGGATTACGACCAGGCGGAGCCAAAGAAACCCTGCAACAAAATCTTCACCACCATGCACGAGATTGTGACTCACATCACGGTGGAGCACGTGGGCGGGCCGGAGCAGGCCAACCACGCGTGTTACTGGCAGGGCTGTCCACGTGACGGCCGGCCCTTCAAGGCCAAGTACAAGCTGGTCAATCACGTGAGAGTCCATACCGGGGAGAAACCGTTCCCGTGTCCCTTCCCAGGCTGTGGCAAAGTTTTCGCGCGCAGTGAGAACCTCAAGATACACAAACGGACGCACACTGGTGAGTACTTATTTAAAGAAAAAAATAATGAGTTACTGTGATCATTGAGGGTGGGTTGTTGGAGGGTGCTCAAGATACACAAACAGGCGCACACTGGTGAGTACTTATTTAGATGACAGTTTCTGGGATCATTGAGGGTTGGTGGTTGGAGGGTAGTCAAGATACACAAACAGGCACACACTGGAGGGTACTTATCTAAAAAAAAATAAAAAATGACAGTTACTTACTGTGGTCATTGAGGTTGGATGGGTGGGTGATGGGAGGGTGGTCCTGGTTGGTTCCACTTCTTTTTTTCTTTTTCTTTTTTCTTGTTGTAAGTGTTCTACTGCTTTACTTTCCCTCTGTTGTTTCTGTCTCTCCATCTTACTTTATTTCGCCGGTACTTACTAACCCTTTATGTGTCTGGGTGCTTCTTTTTACTCAAACAAACTAACAAATCTTTTACGCTATTTAGCCAAGGTCTGCGTGGTCTTTTTTTTTCCTCCTGATGTTTCTGTCTGTCTGTCTGTCTGTGTGTCTGCCTTAGTCCCCCCCCCCCTGCACTAAACCACCGTTATTGTGTCAATATGTTTCTCTTTAAGCGAGACCCACAGCGTATGCCCTCGCTGTAAATCTTATTACAAGAACGGCGCCTCTCGGCTGGCTTATGTACGCCTATCAGGAGCGGAGTTTAAATCTTCCTGCAACTAGACCCCCGTAAA
>NW_004799419.1:0-1232 GCF_000002075.1 Aplysia californica | reverse complement strand
GGTTAGGCTACCGGACTCGTAATCGTGAGATTGTAGGTTCGGGGGTTCGAGCCTCAGCTCGGTCCGGCGTTGTGTCCTTGGGAAAGGTACTTTACTACAGGAAGTTCCCGTTTGGCTCGGTCCTTTCGGAGATGGACGTTAAACTCGGAGGTCCCGCCTTTTAAATAACCTAATAATATTGTTGACAGTGGCGTAAAACCACTACCATTTCACCTTTTTATTTATTCTCTGTATACATATATAATATGTATAATATGTATACATGGTCGCTTTTGAGGATAAGCGGGCTAACCCAGGTTTTGAGGGTTTCCAGAAATCTTGACCTACACCAAAAGTGGGCATTGCCCTACCTATAGGAGAAGTTTGGTTTCATTGGTGTGTATATTTGTCGTTTGGTCCATGTCTTTTAAAGGAACTGAACAAGGGACAAAAACTCTACCTTCGATTTTCTCAAAACAGCATTTTTCGGGATAGCCTCCTTGTGCTTAAAAGCAACCACACATATAATATGTTTACTACATGTCTATCCACCCCCTACACCCCCGCACTCCCCCTCCACTCTCCACCACCCACTTCCCCCCTCCCTCATACATCCCTATCGACCAGTTCACGTACTCAGGTAGATCTATGAACTTAACTGCCCTAGCTACCTGACCATTTCCCCTGTCATTATTGTATCTGTACGCCTTTCCTCTTCTTTGTTTTAATTCTTCATTTCTTCAAGAGATTTCATAACTTCATGTATATAAAACACCAACGCTGTTCATATTGTTAAGAGATTTCGTATGTTCACGTACATAAAATAACTCTGAATGTTATAGTCAAGAGACAGCATACCTTAACATAAATAAAGCAACAACACTCTTCCTATAGTCAAGAGATTCCATAACTTCAAATAAACAACAACCACACACTCTTCATATAATTAAGAGATTTCATAAACTGTCTGTGTGGGCAGTTGGAGGGTGTCACTGGAAGCTCTTACTTCCTCTTTTCCTCTACGTTGTTTCTGTCTGTGTGGGTAGTTGGAGGGTGTCACTGGTAACTTCTACAGATCTTTTCCTCAACGTTGTTCCGTTTGTGTGGCTGGTTGGAAGGTGTCGCAGGTAGTTACTTAATTTTGGTGATAATATTCTTGCAATTCGTATTCTTTTTTTATTTCCCCTGTAGTTATCGTTCATGACTTGTCTCAAAATGTCTTTTGCCATTATCGCCCACTTACCCCCCCCCCC
>NW_004799418.1:13908-15146 GCF_000002075.1 Aplysia californica | reverse complement strand
TTTTTCAGTAAAATCCACACACAAATATTTTTTTCAAAAGAACGTAAAAGGAGTTGAGCATAAAGGGGAAAAAATCGACCAAAATTGAGAAACCAATTTTTTAAAATGCCGATTTCTTTAATTTCATTGTTTTGACGAGCGGCTGATTTCACCACGATGCCTCACATATCTCTTTTAGTTTTAGTTTTAGTAGAGGTTTTACGGCGCTTGCAACTGCGTAAGGTCATATGAGCGCCAGAAGATTAGAGGTGTTACAAGAGAGTAACAAACAAAAAAAAAGAAGAAGGGGAGATAAGGACGATAGATATTTGATAGGAAAGAAGAAGAAGCAAAGCACACCAGAGCACCCGCTAACCACCCACATAATTATATCCCTTTGTTTCTGTAACTCGACAGATCATGTTTGTGTAATGTCTCACTGAGAATTGCCACATGTTTTGTGTGTGTGTCTGTCAGTGTGTGTCGCGTGTATGTGTGTGTGTGTGTTTGTTTGTGTTGTTTGTTTTTTCATATCTATGTTGTGGCACGCCCATGGAAGCTTGGGAATTATTTCTGTTTGTCTTTTTTTTCTTTCTTATCTTTCTTTCCTCCTTTCTTTCCTCCTTTCTTGTTTTCTTCCTATATGTCTGTCTTTCTTTCTCTTCGTTCTTTCTTTCTTTCTTTTGGTCTTTCTTTCTTCCTTTCCTCCTTTCTTGTTTTCTTCCTATATGTCTGTCTTTCTTTCTCTTCGTTCTTTCTTTCTTTCTTTTTGTCTTTCTTTCTTCCTTTCCTCCTTTCTTGTTTTCTTCCTGTGTGTCTGTCTTTCTCTCTCTTCTTTCTTTTTTTCTTTTTTTTGTTCTGTCTTTCTGTCTTTCTTTCTTTCTTTCTATTTATTTATTTACTTTTATTTTTGAAGGGGATGGAGGGGGGGGGGCAGGTTGTTTTGTCTTTGATCCTCCCTTATTTTTAAATTTCAAGTTGCTGTTTAAAAGTGGTAATTTGAAGTGGGTGGTTGGTGGGTGCTCTGGTGTGGTTTGCTGCTTCTTCTTTCCTATCAAACATCTATCGTCCTTATCTCCCCTCCTTTTTTTATGTTTGTTACTCTCTTGTAACACCTCTAATCTTCTGGTCCTCATATTACCCTACTGTGTTGCAAGTGCCTTAAAACTCATACGAAAAAAAAAATGCAGGCTGTGTTTTTCTCATTGGGTACTGGGTGGAACCTTGTGTTGGCTCACTGGAGACCACTTGTTCTTTCA
>NW_004799418.1:8019-9313 GCF_000002075.1 Aplysia californica | reverse complement strand
TCTCAAAGTCAGTTTGTAACGTAGATGTACACTATAGGTTTAAAAGGAGAGAACTCTATGGTTTGGAATAGAGACTACAACGACCACCAACGAATCATTTGACAAAATACAGTACTTGCAGTTTTTACAATTTTACACAAAGGCCACCAAAAAAAACCCTGAATATTATTACCAAGAAAACAACTCTTTGCGAACATCCCAAGTCAATATTTTAAGAATACAATAATGTTGATAATAAACCCCTCCTTGATAATAATAATAATGTATTTTTAACAAATAATGTTGTTTTATTGATAACAACATTCAGTGGTTTTGTTGTTGTTGTTGTTGTTGTTTGTTGGTTGTGTTTTTCGTGGGTGGTTGGCGGGTGCTCTGGTGTGGTTTGCTCCTTCTTTCCTATCAAACATCTATCGTCCTGATCTCTCCTCCTTATTTTTTGTGTTTGTTACTCTCTTGTAACACCTCTAATCTTTGGCACTTATATGATCTTATTGTGTTGCAAGTGCCGTAAAACTCTTACGAAAATGAAATCTTAAAAAAAAGTTACGTTTCCCTGATCTTTCCCTGTTACCCATTTGTTTAGGATCCCTAAGTAGGTTGCTTTGGGCCTACCCCTGCCTCGTTTGCCCTCAATTTTGCCAGTGAGAGCTAGATAGATGTTCAAGACCGTTATGTCTTTTCAGACAAACTGCACTTACTGTAGTTTTAAAAAGTCTGACGGCAGAGATAACCAGACGATATTCCTGTTGTGTAGGTATGCTGTGAGTAACGGGAGACTCCGGCTAATGCATGCCGCTCACCCACACGCACACACACGCGCCCGCACGCACACACACGCGCACACACACATGCACACACAGGCACACACGCGCACACACACCAACACACACACATACCAACACACACACACCAACACATACACACTCATACACACGCACACACACCAACATGGACGCGCGCGCGCGCACACACACTCACACTCACATAAACACGCACACACACACCAACATAGACACACGCGCACTCACTCACTCACTCACTCACGCGCACACGAGCTCACGTACACACACTCACTCACTCACACGTACACGCACTCACACTCACTCACTCACTCACTCATTCACTCACTCATTCACTCACACGTACTCACTCACGCACTCACTCACACGCACACGCGCACACATAGAGCCGGTTGTTTTGACAGACCACTGCACGTGTTTGCTTCGTGGTGGTATAATGAGCTTCCTGGTGTGTGGGGGAGGGGGGGGATAGGTGGGTGTGGTTTAAGGGGGTG
>NW_004799418.1:3141-4404 GCF_000002075.1 Aplysia californica | reverse complement strand
CCCCACCCCATCCCAATACCAGGGTGACCTGATAAAACACATTCTTCTTATTTGTTTCTTGGTCTTTTGCTCAAATTCTAAGAAATTTGGTGGGTGGTTGGCGGGTGCTCTGGTGTGGTTTGCTTCTTCTTTCCTATCAAACATCTATCGTCCTTATCTCCCCTATTTCTTTTTCTTATGTTTGTTACTCTCTTGTAACTCCTCTAATCTTCTGGCGCCGAAAAAACTCTACTAAAACTAAAACCTGTATGAGCTAGCATTTTTTTAACACTGTCAGACGAAAGTCAGCAAGCTATATATATAATCATCAGACCGTTTGTCTTGTTCAATGAAAACTGTGTCCCCCCTCCCCCCCCCACCCCACCCCAAGTGCTGCTGACTGAGGTTGTCGTTTGGCCATTCCAAAAGCGGGGGGTATTAACTAACTTGTACTTATGCACTGCAGAATAATGGTAAATGGGCTGACTCATTAATGTCAAGCTCATAACTGTGCCGGAACTGCAACACGGAACTGCTGCTTTTTCTTTCTTAATCCTTACTATCGTCATTTTTTTCTACTTTTTTTGTATATTTGTCGCTCTCTTGTGACCCGCTATTTCCGGGGTGCCTTGATAGTCGAAGCAGACTTTGTGCTGTTGAAGCTAGAGAGGTGAGCAGAGTAAGTCTGATTCCCTGGAAGGATTTCTCTGTTGACATCCACCCCTTGGCACTCATATGACATTATGCAGTTGTGAGCGCCGTAAACCCATACTAAAACTATTGTTTTTAAAAGACGCCATTGTAAACAAGTGGGGCTTCGGTTCACAAGCAGTGCGCACTGCTTCCAAAATGACTTGACGATCGATTCTTTTGAGTCCGTCCATCGAACGGGGTACCCATTGCAGCCTAGCTATAATTCAATAATATGGGCTTCATAAAAAAATAATATATTTATTATCCTGGACAACATTCGGGTGTGGAAATAATTCAGATATAAATGGGAATCATTGTTGACTTTTTCTGACGTCTGTTGGGATTTCTAGATCTGAAAGCATCATCATAAACAACGACGAGAGCTATTTTATTGGGGGGGGGGTTGTTGTTGTTGTTGTTGTTTTTTGGGGGGGTTGGTTGTTTTTCCTACTTTTTTTTTTGTTTTACTGAAAATGTTTGGTGTGACCCGCGAGCTCATATGACTATGCAATTGGGAACACCGTAATACACTTACAAAAATAATTAATTAATTTTTGTTTGGGTTTTTTGTGGTTTGTGTGTGTGTGGGTG
>NW_004799417.1:13992-15025 GCF_000002075.1 Aplysia californica | reverse complement strand
CCACGCCCCAAACCACCACAAATATCAAACAATGAATATTTCATCAGTGCAGTACCCTCATGTTTCAAGGGGAAGGGAGGACGTTTGAGGCTTTGCCAACCCCAAAAAAGGCCCAAGAAGTGCAACAAAACTCTCACCGTGAAATACCAACACCATAAATTAAATGTCTCAAGTCTCTCAGAACTCTGGATGGTATCGGTGTTGGGGAATGCTAATCGGCAATCAAATTGTACCGATATATGTGAGGCAACGTGGTGGAATCAGGCTCTCGTCAAAATAATCAAAGGGAAGAAACTTGCATTTTTCCACAGGTTTGTGAATTTTTATCAAATTTTTGTTTTTTGGCTCAACACTTTTCAATGCCCATTAAAGAACTCATTTCTGAGTGGATTTTTCTGAAAGACGTTGATTAAAGGGACAAAAAAAAGTAAATTTTCAATTACCACGGATTCTCTTAATTAAGCTAAGAAAATAACTAATCTTTGACTGCCATTTTTTCACTAATTTTACCTCTGAAAACAGGTGACCCCCACCTCTTTCATTTGCAAATATCTCGACTTGTATTCAAGATAAATGGATATTTTTTTATCCAAATTAAGACAACTGAACAAGCTTTAAGATGATACCAATAACTCCACATGCCCAAAAATTGACGAGAGCCTGATTCCACCACGCTCTCGTCAATTTTTGGGCATGTAGAGTTATTGGTATCATCTTAAAGCTTGTTCACTTGTCTTTATTTGGATGAAAAAAATATTCGTTTATCTTAAATGCAAGTGGAGATATTTGAGAATGAAGGAGGTGGGGGTCACCTGTTTTCAGAGGTAAAATTAGTGAGAAATTGGTCGCCAAAGATTCGTTATTCCTTAAGCTTAAGAGCTCGTGGTAACTGAAAATGTTCATCTTTTGTGTCTTTAGTCAACGTATTTCAGAAAAATCCACACAGAAATGAGTTTATTAATGGGCATGAAAAGTGTTGAGCCAAAAAACAAAAATTTGATAAAAATCCACAAACCTGCGGAAAAATGCAAGT
>NW_004799417.1:7324-9387 GCF_000002075.1 Aplysia californica | reverse complement strand
GTTGACCACACAGAGAATGGAGACTCAGGATGTGGTGTTGTGTTGTGTTTAGCAGGTTCAGTGAGCTCCGAATGAAGGGCTAAAGTAGACCTCTATTGTCTCCATTACTCAGATAATAAAATATGATCGCTTTTTTGGACAAGCGGGCTACCCCAGATTTCGGGGGGTTTCCAGAAATCTTGACTTACATAAAAAATGGGCATTGCCCTACCTAGAGGAGAAGTTTGGGTTGATTGGCGTGTATATTTGTTTGGTCATAGAGAAAACTCTCCTTGACTTTTAAAGAAACTGAATAAGGGGAAAAACTTTACTTTCGGTTATCTCAAAACAACATTTTTCAGGATAGCCCCCTTGTGCTTAAAAGTGACCATCATAGCCTAGTGCCAAGAGAACGTGGGCCATAGGCCTTTATAGTATCTTAGACCGTGCACTGTTATAGTCGCCGTTCTTTGACGTCAGTTTAAAAAACATTCTAAATGTAGGGCAAACCCCCAGTCTCGCTATAGTCGAGTGCGCGAGGCACCATCTCCCTCTGGCCCTTTATTAATTTGTTTTATAGAAAGAGTTTTACGGCACTTGCAACACGACAAGGTCATATAACTTTATAAAAGTGTCGAAGTTTCGAGGTGTCACAAGAGAGCAACAAATACAAAAAAGAAAGAAGGGAAATTATAAGGATGATATATGTTTGATAGGTAAGATAAAGCAAACCACACCACAGCACCTGCCAACCACCCACTTTGCCCTTCAGTTGCCCTCAAAGTGGGTCAAACGGTGCGCTCTGTAGTGAACCAGAAATGCGTCATAGTTCGCGATCTAGGATAATTGTATACAAGTCTATGGCGCAGGGTTTGATTCAGGACGCTCCTTCTATCTATCTATCTATCTATCTATCTATCTATCTATCTATCTATCTATCTATCTCCTCCCCCTTCTCTCTCCCTCTGTCCCCCTCTCTCCCTCTCCCACCCCCCTTTCTCTCCCTCTCTCTCCCCTCTCTTCCCCTATCTCTAAGCATCTTAAGCATCCCCGCTTGATTACTTATGGTTGGGCAGACTGCGGCTCTGTTCCAGAAGACAGACATGCAATCGGATTGCTCCACGCACAGCAAACCTCACTTTACAGTACAGTGTACATTAGTGTGTTCTCTATGGCGTCCCGCTACCCCAGAATAATACCACGTAATATTCAGATATGAGGTTTCTTAGGAGACTGCTAAGAGTATCGTGGAAGGAAAAGAAATCAAATGAGGTAGTACTTGATGAAGCCCACATGGGGCGCTCGCTGTTAAAAACAACCACGAAACGACATAAGCAATTTTTGGGACACCTGGATAGATATAAGGGTCTTGAACATCTAGCTCTCACTGGCAAAATTGAAGGCAAACGAGGCAGGGGTAGGCCCAGAACAATCTACTTGGGGAAGCTAAACAAATGGGCAACACGTAAATATCAGGGAAGCGTAGCTTTGTTGTTTTTTAGTAGTAGTAGTATAGGGTTTTACGGCGCTCGGAACTGCTAAGGGTTGTTTTTTAGAGCATCCGAGCAAAGGAATGAATGGAGAACCATGACCGCCAATGTCTGTCGCAGATCTGGTACTGGATGATGAATGTTCACATTCTTTGCTGTTTATGAGATGCTGTTGTTTAAACTTTGAGGGGATGTTGTATCCTTCTCAGCACAGGTTAGCTCTGTCTGGCAGAGTCGGAGGCCCGCCTCCTAAATTATATCACATATGTCTTTTGGTGCGAAAATAACGTCTGAAATTTTTAAAAAATAATTTTTTGTTGTTGAGAGGGACACATCATTGACCAGCGAAATTATTTTTATTGAATCTCTCTTGCCCTTTTTAACTCCCAGTGGAGCACAGGCCATCAACAACATTACTCCAGCGAAGCCTGTCCTGAGCATCCTTTTCTATCTGTTTCCATGATGTCCCCCGCTTTTTCAATTTCAATTTATTGAATAGTTTTCGGATTATCCGCAGAGTGAAAGGAACCGCTTGTTTCAGGATTGTGTGATTGTTCGAAAAGATGAAACTAATGTTCTGCCCTCCTCCCCACA
>NW_004799417.1:2640-4427 GCF_000002075.1 Aplysia californica | reverse complement strand
AAAAAAAAAAAAAAAAAAAAAAAAAAAAAAAAGGAACTAACAGTTCGCAAACACATTGCGGCTTTGGAAACTCCCAAACTTTAGCGGCCAGTAATGATTTTACTTTTTAAAAGGTTGATCAAAGCACAAAAATGTACATTTTCAGTTTCCAAGGACTCTCAAGCTTCGGAAATCACCAACCAGACTTAGCGACCTTTTACTCTGACAAATGTATAACAGTATAGACTTGTGACAAATATCTCGACTTCTATTCAAGGTGGATAAGTATTTTTTCCGACCAAAAGCAAGGGAAATAAACACGTTTTTGAGGTTATACATTTGTTCCAACATTTCTATATGTGAGGCAGCGTGGTGGAATCAGGCTCTCGTCAAATAATCAAAGTGAAGAAACTGGCATTTTTCTGCAGGTTCGTAAATTTTTATCAAACTTTTTCTTTTTTGGCTCAACACCGTTCATGCCCATTAAAGAACTCATTTCTGTGTGGATTTTTCTTAAAAACGTTGATTAAAGGCACCAAAAATATAAATTTTTCAGTTGCCACGGACTCTTTAAGCTGAGGAAATAACTAATCTTTGGCAGCCATTTTCTCACTAATTTTACATCTGAAAACAGGTGACCCCACCTCCTTCTTTCGCAAATATCTCGACTTGTGTTCAAGATAAATGGACATTTTTTCTCTCCAAATAAAGACAAGTGAACAAGCTTTAAGATGATACCGATAACTCTACATGCTCAAAAATTGACGAGAGCCTGATTCCACCACGCTGCTTCACATATTATGCCCGAAAATTGACGAGCCCCTGTGTTCGCCTTCTCGTGACGCACAAATAAAAATTGAGAGACATCGTGGTGAAATCAGGCGCTCGTTAAAAAAAATAAATTCAAAGATCAGATATTTCCATTTATCCGCGGGTTTTGAAATTTTTATCGACGTTTGTTTGTTTGTTTGGATTTGTTTTTTCTTTGATTAACACCTTTTATGCTCATTTACATTTTGAAAAAAAAAAATTTCTGAGAGCAATTTAACTAAAATCAACACAATAAAAGGTTGATCAAAGCACAAAAAGCGTACATTTTCAGTTTCCGTAAATACTCTCAATTAAGCTTAATTAAGAAATCACCAAACTTTGGTGGCCATTTTCTGACAAAATTTACCACCTCCTTCAATCACAAATTCAAATAGAAGATATTACATATATGACAAATACTATGGCAATGACAATCTTTCTTCAACTCGCAGAGATCTATACACCGGTATATCTCTATGAGCCCAAGAATTGACGAGCGTGTGAATGTGCCTTGTCGTTACACGTCATAATTGAAGAGAGGTTTTCTTACACTCTGTAAGTCAGTTTTGACGAGCGCCTGATTTCATCACGACGCTTTACACATACATTGGTATTTAGTATGCGTGTAGCATTGTGGGGAAATCATGCGCTCGTCAAAACTGACTTACAAGGTTTTGGAAAATCACTCTTCAATTTATGAGGAAAACATTATCGGGGTCTCCTTACAAGCAGAGCAGTTCAAAAGAACCCAGCCGAATGATAGCAATAAGAGTTCCATAAAGTACATGTAGTAGTAACGTCAATAATAAAACAACAACAACAACAACAACAAAACAACAGTAACAACAACAACAACAACAACAATAACAATAATAATAATGATAACACTGTTAACGTTGAGATGATAGAAAATAAAATGATGATCATCATCATAATCATTGTCATGATAATGATAAATATTATCTTTACTATAGTAAATAGTTATAATACAAATAATA
>NW_004799417.1:0-1588 GCF_000002075.1 Aplysia californica | reverse complement strand
TTATTTATTTATTCACCTATTTATTCCGTTATTTATTTATCTAATTCATTATTTCTAATCAAACAAACCTTTTATCTTTATCTAAATTGGAAAAACATTAAGGTTATATAGAATTTATAGATTTTTAAACGAATGATTTAACCAGTTACGAACCCGTAAAATTAACGATAAGTTTAACATCTCAAAATACCAGTATCTTGTTCAATGTTGGACTATTGCCGGGTCACCTTTGTTACCTAGAATCTATGCTTTCGGGGGAATGCTGCTCCTGCGTTTGTTACTCTTTTGAAATACTTTTAAATGTCAGCTCTTATATGACCCTAAAGGTGTTGAAAGTGCTGTAAAACTCTAGAAGAACTCAAACCGAAAATAAATAGTGAGTCCTGTTGGAACAAACTAACCAGCAATCACTTGCGAAAATGCGTCGAAGTCAACAAATAAATGCCAACATTAATTATTTTATCCATGGAGTTACAACTAATTAAACATCTTTGACGAATGGAGTACCTGTCCAGGAATATCGTTGATAACAAAGATAATAAAAGCAGGAATATCGTTTATAACAAAATTAATAAATGCAGGAATATCGTTTATAACAAAGTTAATAAATGCAGGAATATTGTTGATAACAAAGCTAATCAATGTAGGAATACCGTTGATAACAAAGATAATAAATGTATACATCTATCACAGACGCCACACACTTAACACAGGATCGAAACCTGCAACCCACCCCCCGCACCCCCCACCCCCCTTTCGATATCACAGTCCTAAGGATACCAGAGGAAGGCAAGAGTAAAATGTAAAGTAAAAGAAAAGTAAAATTAGTCCCTATCAGAGGAAGGAAAAAGTAAAAAGGAAAGCCTTGTTAGTGAGACAACTTTCTAAGCCTTCGGCATATTGTGGTAGGGTGGCCAGTTCCTTTCCACGCCGCCTTTACTTCCCCAACTCGAAGTCAGGTAGGTACCCATTACTGCTGGGTGGGCAGGAAGGGGAGAAAAAAAGAGTAAAGTAAACAAAGATAATATTATAGAAATATTTGGAAATCTTGATAACTGTCAAACCAAGCAGCGAAGGCTCTCGTGGCCCAGGGGTTAAGGTGTTCACCTCTCATTCAAAGGTCCCGGGTTCGAATCCGGGTAGCGACTGAAATATTTTATTCTAAAAAATTGTATCCTTTCACCTCCTTTCCTGCTCTCTAGCCATATTCTGTCGTCTGCTTTCGTCTCCACTTTCTGCTCCCACCCCTCACCCCCTTTGCCCCCTCCTCTGGGCTCCTGGCTCTTTCTGCAGCCTTTCTACTGCTTCTCCTTTGCTCCTTCTTATATACTGCTTTCTTTCAGCCACTCCCTTGATCTTCTGGTAGGAAAGTTCTACACCTAGCCTTCTCGGACACGGGTGAAAAATCTCTGAGGGCCCGTGTGCAAGTTGCGCACGTTAAAGATACTTTGGTGATCTAAAATCGATAGGAGTAGGCTTCAGCCTCCACACGGGTAAAATTCAAAATTTTCTACCAACTGAAAATGGTAGGTGTGTCTCGCGTGTTCATATGACCTTATGCAGTTGCGGGCGCCGTAAAACACTTACC
>NW_004799416.1:13880-15260 GCF_000002075.1 Aplysia californica | reverse complement strand
GTCTTTTTCTATTCTGTATTTGTAACACCTCAAATCTTTGACACATGTAAAACATTTTTTGGAGTTGCAAGAGCCGTAAAACTTTTACTAAAAACAAAACAAAACAAAAACACACAAGCTAAAAAAAAACATATAACAAAAAACAGGCGTTTGTCTGTGGCGTGAGATACATAGTCCGTTGTCTATCAGAAGACATTTTTGCTGTCTCATCGTGGGCTGTATTTGATCAAACTCGATCCTTGTAAGTGTTTTCAATTTTTTTATTTTTAAAAAATTGTTAGGTTTTTGTTGTTGTTGTTGCAGTTCGGATTTTTTTTTGTCCAGAGGTTACCACAAAAGTCCCTTCATCGAGCGTGGTGAGAGGCCATGCTCTTTTGCAGAACGACAATCGGTTTGATGGGTGTTGTCTGCGTCTGCTTCTTCCTACTCTAGTCTGGTCCTGGCGAAACATGGTCGTTATTGTTCTGACTCGTAGTAAACTATAGCATAGCCAAATAACTGACAGCATGAAATTAAAACACCCAACAGAAAGGAATACTAAACAAAGGAACAGTAATATCCATTTTTTTACAAATTGACTCAAGAAAATACTGATTGGTGTGCTCTCATATGACCTTATGCAACTGCGAGCGCCGTAAAACTTCCACTAAACTGGTGATACGTGTATTTTGATGTGTTGCTCTAATTGTTTCTCTTCTCCAGCACGTGCAAAATGTGGAGTCTGGCTCCAACAGCAGCATCGACAGCACCATCTCCAGGCTCAAGTCTGCTCTGGCCACGGAGCTGTCGTGGGTGCCGCAGTTCATACACGTCAAGAGCATCAATGTGAGCAGGCAATTGTTTGTTGCTGTTGTAGTTTCTTGTTGTTGTTGTTATTGTTTCTTGTTGTTGTTGTTGTTATTGTTTCTTGTTGTTGTTGTTGAGGTTATAATCGTTGTTGTTGTAGTTTGTTGTTGCTTCTTCTTGTTGTTGTTGAGGTTGTTATCTTTGACTTTGTTGTTGTTATTGACCTTGTTTCTTATTCCTGTTTGCTGATGTTGTTGTTGTTTTTGCTGTTTGTTGTTGTTGAGGTTGTTATTGTTGCTGCTGTTGCTGTTGTTGTTGATGATGTTGTTGTTATTGACCTTGTTGTTATTGACCTTGTTGTTATTGCTGTTTATTGCTGTTGTTGGTATTGTGGTTGATATTGACCTTTGGTTTTACTGCTAATTGTTGTTGTTGTAGTAATTGTTTTTGTGGTTGTTGTTGGGATTGTTATCGTTGACCTTATTGTTATTGTTGTTGTTGGGGTTGATTTTGGCAGAGTTGTTGTTGTTAGAGTTGTTGTTATTGCTGTTATTGTTTTTGTTTAGGTTTAATTTTTGCTGTTGTTGTTGTTGT
>NW_004799416.1:9438-10460 GCF_000002075.1 Aplysia californica | reverse complement strand
TTTTTTATGTTTGTTACTCGCTTATAACACCTCCAATCTTCTTGCGCTCATATGACCTAATCCAGTTGCGAGCGCCGTAAAACCTCTACTAAAACTAAAGCCTGTGGTCCGCGTGGCCGGGATGTCCACATAAGTAATGATGCTGTTCAACCATCTCTCTCCGCGATTTAGCAAAAATTTCAAAATCCAATGCTTGAAAGATTAAGACAATGAGGACATCACCGATTGACTAAATCAATGAAGTAAGATCGAAGCTGTCTAAAACGACTACATGTAAGTATTGTCGAGGAGATTTGTGATTTTCTTAGACAGGTGGGCACCTTGAACAGAGTCTTTATGATATTTTTTTAAAGGCGATGAGGGAAATGCAAGTAGTCGTTTGTACAGGTGATTAACTTGGACAGGTTGCCGTTAGAGTTTGGTTGACTGTACTTCATCCTCGCTCAGCATTGTGCTACCCCAGAGCTACTAAGTTCTATAATCTGCTCAGTACCTAGTTTTGAGACATTTGACCTAAAAGATTTTGAGTTTCACAGCATGTCAAGCTTTTTTAAAATGCAGTCTTTTAAATATCTTGATCACGACTCGGAATAATCTTAGCATTTTGAAGGAGCAGATAGGACATTTAATTTGGTTTCTGACTTCATGGTTTTATATAGTAATTCTAAAAGACCAAAATGTCAGATAGAACCTTGTAATTCTGAGATAGTGATTGAAATACCGTTCACCAAGAAATACCGCTGGTGTGCCTGTGGTGTAGCGGTAAGGCACTTTAGTGTTGTACGCAGGAGACCCGATATCAATTTCCAAGTGGGGAAAAATTGTATATCCAGTATCTCGGTCTTTCTATTGGGATATTGTAATCCCTCTCAGCCCGGGTTGGCGCTGACCGGCAGGCTCGCATGATCTGAATTATGTTGATGGGGGCGTAACACACCTACATTAGAAATATTTTTAAAGATAATTTGAGATAAAGTTCTGTCGGTAAAAGTACATTTCGACCCCCCACTCAAAAAAAAAAA
>NW_004799416.1:4654-8310 GCF_000002075.1 Aplysia californica | reverse complement strand
CATCATCATCATCATCATCATCATCATCATCATCATCATCATCATCATCATCAAAACGATTCTAGTGGAGCAGATGGTTGTCATTGTTTATCAGACACTAGGATGTTAATTAATTGCTTGTGATCTCAGTACACTCTGTGCCTTTTTAAAACAAAATCGGCCCCATAAATAATGATATTGTTGTGAAAGAGGCTTTGCTAGATGAATAAATCATTATCTGAATTGATATAATTTTTTTCCTCACCAAAGTTTGATTTACTTGTTGCAATAGCAAAACAGAAAATTACTCATACTTTAAAGTTCGTGAGATGAGATAGCAATTGTCTTTTTTCCCCTCTCCATGTCTAACGCTAAGTCAATCTCTCTTAGGAAGTAAGAAAAACAGCAGCCTTGACATATGGCGCCACCACTGTCGGGCCGTGGCATGGATCTGGCATGCAGTCATCAATCATTGCGTATTATTTCACAACAATCCAAGCTGCGTGTCCTTGACTTTATGAGATGCCGGCGCGGGAGACAAGACAGCGACGGCGAAGGTCACAAAGCTTAAGACAGAGATATTATAGTTTCTCTAGTCTGAATCAAAGGTTCCTTTGCTAAACCAGCTCATCCCTTTGGCAGGAAATTCTGATCCATAGAATACGGAATCGAAGACAGAAAACGCAACAGTAACCGAAACGATAAATAGAAAATACAACTTTTTAAACAGATAGGGGTCTGTGTTGTATGGTAAGACTCTTAGTATTTTTAACCCTTCCAGCCCCTTGCGCGTATATTTTCAGCAGGCTTGCACCTGCCACCGTCTCCGAAGCTTATATTATTCTTAGTTTCGAGGGGTACCGAAGTTGTTTTTTTTTCAGAATTAGCGAATCTAATTAGATCTAAACTTTAATTTTCGTATAATTTGTCCATTTACCTTCAAATATTGTTATTATATGTTATTATTTAAACCTCATAACAAAGATACTACATGACTCTTTAGAATGCTTGCCTCTTTTTCTGCTGAAATTATGCTGTATTAGCTGCGACTGGGGTTAGGGAATGTACAAAAATGACTGGGGCTAGAAGGGTTGATATTTAGTCTTGAATACAGAATATGTGACTTTGATTCACACTAAAGAGTATTTAAGTCTTTTTGGTGGGATACTGATTCCCACACAGCATGGTTTGGCCTAGCCAGGCAGTGTCTCACCCAACAGGCCGCTCTCAATGATGTAAATTGTTTTAGTGGGGGCGTACATCAAACTGCAAACATCAAAGAAAAAACAGGACAGACCAAGCGTGTTGCTGTTCTGATGCTGGTCTTGTGGTGTTGAATGACGCAAGAGTCAAACTCCGCGCTTGGTTCAGTTACGAGTATCTTTCCTATATCCCTGGAGGTGCACTTTTTTAATGAATTTGTTTATAGCGGATGTTTCATACTCCCAATCCGCGCGCCAGTTGAGGCATGGAGGATGGTGTTTTGCGCCTCGACATCCGACTTCTGTGTTGGTGCGGCACTTTTGTTTTACCGAGGTATGGCCCTGGAGTATATGATTTTATGACGTATGGGCTACCAAAGAACCATTCACGTTCGGAACTGCCAAACTGTTTTTGTACCAAAATTTATCAGCACATGGCTGTATGGTACTGAAAGAGTTAAACAAAATTTTAAGAAGATTAGGTCAGTTATGCTAAACAAAATACTTGAAACTTTTGTTGTTGTTGTTGTTGTTGTTGTTGTTGTTGTTGTTGTTGATTTTGTAGTTCGACTGAGCCAAATGGATTAAGAGCAAAGCTCACCAAACATCAGTGTTGAGGCCCGCAGGACTTTATTTTGACATCAAACTTAAGTGTTGGTGCGGCCCGAGAGTAGTCCTGCTCACAAGCACCTCTTTCCCCTGGGTTTTCATATTTTTATGATTTATGGGCTACCATAGAGCCGTTCACATTCTGAACTGCTCTTGAATAAGATTTAAAGAAGATCCGGTCCGTTTTAAAAGAAAAGAATACATGAAGCCTCTCTTTATTGCTGTTTTGTGGAATACTTGATGCCGCCCTTGCTAACCCAGACCCTACCTCCAGCGGCCCCCAGGTAATTTGTGTTTGTGACCTGTGGTTCAAAAAGATGTAGCTCCACACTTTCTTAGGTTTTTTTTGGTTTTGTTTTGGTAGGTGTTTTGCGGCGCTCGCAACTACATTAATTCATATGAGCGCGCGGGACACATTAACACTTTCAGTTTTGTAGGAATATTGAATCATGCCAGGGTGGGGGCCGAAGCCTAATCTTATCGATTCGATATTAGGACCACCAAGGGATCTTTAACATGCGCAATTTGCACACGGGACCTCCGAGCTTTTGTAAGAAGGAGCCAAGGAGTAGCAGTAGAAAGGCTGCAGAAAGAGTCACAAGCCCAAAAGAGGGAGTAAAGGGAAGGGGGCAGAAAGCGGAGACAAAAGCAGACGACAGAACTTGGTTAGAGACCAAGAAAGGATGTGAAAAGGAAACATTTTAGGGAAGAAATATTTCCCTCACTGTCAGGTTACGAACCCGGGACCTATTCACTGAGAGGCGAACATCGTAACCTTTAGACTACGAGAGCCCCCAACGACCTGTCTCCTCAGTACCGGAGATGGACGTTAAGTGTGGAATCTTCACCTCTGGGCTTGTCGGCGAAAGTCAAATTGAGTCCCCCTGTCGTGAGACAAGTGAAAGCGTCTTTGGTGCGTGACGTCAATGCGACCCACAAAGCGTGGAGTGCATGATAGGTCAAGGACGCTCCGAATGGAGTACTTGGGTCGGATCTATTTTTACCGTGGAATCTTATACTACTGAAGTTGGCGCCAATACCAAAACAAAACAAAACTTAAGGCTTAAAATGGGATTTTTGGGCCCCGAAAGGAGATCTGTTTCTGAATGGCTCGAATATTTTGTTTCTACCATTCAACGAACGACCTAATTTCAATGTCACCAGACATCAGTACTTCATTGCACCGGCGCCTGGTTAGTATCCACGATGGGCGTTCTTGAACTCTGGTCGTTTGGTGAAAATTTCAAGGCATTAAACCATTTGGCTAGGTTCTATAAGAGGTAGACATAAATTTCTGAGGTCCCGTTTCTAAAAAAAGCCAAGAGTGTTGAATGACACGTCAAACCCTTACACTTTCTTTACTCTGGCCTCTGTGGTGTAGCGGTTAGGCGCTTTGCTACCGCACACATGAGACACGAGTTCGATTCGTGAATGGGGATAGACGTTATTGAGTATCTCGGTCTTAGTTGTGGGATGTTGTATCCCCCTCAGCCTGGGCTGTCCCTGACAGGCAGGGTCGGAAACCTCTCTTATGGTTTAAATTGTGTGGATTGGGATGCTAAAACTCACACATTTAACGAAACCAACAACGTTCTTTGTTTTTACTTAAACAAGTTGTATCGATTCGGGTGAAAAACATTTACAATAATTTTGATACACCGTAAGCTCTTTGTTCTGTACACGCCTTTCGATATATCGTGGAAATGACTATAACATAAGCTCACACTGAACTATTTAGCCATTTCCTGATTCTGCGGTGCTGGGCCGACTTAGAAGTTAGGTACAGGTTGTGTGTAAGACAACAGGTCGGCAGTAATTCAGTGGTAGGTGAAAATAAAACACCCCCCCCCCAAAAAAAAAACCCAC
>NW_004799416.1:1136-4554 GCF_000002075.1 Aplysia californica | reverse complement strand
AAAAAAAAAAACCCCCCCCCCCCAAAAAAAAAACCCACAAAAAACAACAACAACAAACAAACAAAACAACAACCAACAACCAGCAACAACAAACAAACAAACAAACAAACAAACAAACAAACAAACATACATACATACATGATACAAACAAAAACCAAAACCAAAACCAAAAAACCCCCAAAGTAAACAAACAAACATACTAACAAAATAGAACCCCCCCCCCCCCTTCTCTCACTTAAAGAAACCAAAGCCAGAGAAAGAACAAACATAAGGAAAGAAAGAAAAGGAAAGACAAAGAGAAAAAAAGGGGAAAGAAAGCCATTGAGAGTTAATATAGAAGAACAAGCCGGATCGGAAAGAGAGGGGAAATGATTTAGTGTTCCTTGGAGCAGAAACACAAAGCTTCCGAGGATAGGAGAAAAAATAGGGAGATCTTTCAACCCTTGTACGGAAATGAAACCCAGAGAAAGATTAGGATAATTAAGGTCACCACCACCACCACCACCACCACCATCATCATCATCATCATCATCATCATCATCATCATCATCATCATCATCATCATTGTTCTACGAAGATAAAAAAGCAGGCAAAAACTAGATGAAGACTGTAGAATTCGGAGGAATCCTTGCCGCGGAACCCAGAACCAAAGGCTATACCACCTTAAACTAACCCTTCATTTTCAGATCACCTCTCGTTTATATCACCTTTTTGTTTTTGTTTTCCCTGAGTCATGCTGGTGTCTATGGTGTAACGGTTAGGCACTTCGCCCTAGCCTAGGAGGACCAAAGTTCGATTCCCGAGTGGGGAGAATTGTTATCCAGTATCTCGGTCTCTCTGCTGCGATGCAAGTGTATCCATCTGAGCCCTGGTTGGTTGTGGCAGACATGGTCGAAGTCCGACTCCCTAGAGGGTCTAAATTGTGCCGATGTGGGAGTAACAAACACCTACATTTTAAACAAGGAGAGTTCTATTCGGACTCGGGTCTTAACAAATGTGTTATCTATTCGGACTCGGGTCTTAACAAATGTGTTATCTATTCGGACTCGGGTCTTAACAAATGTGTTATCTATTCGGACTCGGGTCTTAACAAATGTGTTATCTATTCCGACTCGGGTCTTAACAAATGTGTTATCTATTCGGACTCGGGTCTTAACAAATGTGTTATCTATTCGGACTCGGGTCTTAACAAATGTGTTATCTATTCGGACTCGGGTCTTAACAAATGTGTTATCTATTCCGACTCGGGTCTTAACAAATGTGTTATCTATTCGGACTCGGGTCTTAACAAATGTGTTATCTATTCGGACTCGGCTTCTAAGTGAGTTATGTGAGTGTAAGGAGGTTACACAATATATTTGTCGTCGGGGGATTTTATGTAAAACCAGAATTACGTACTAGGACTGTGTATTTGTGTCAAAAGTCAAAAGACTGCACTCTCATTGCCCAATGGCAGTAGTCGAGGTACACGATAACCGACAACTCACTAGCCTACAGCATCGTCACTACTTCCACCACCATTTGTCTTTCCACCTGTTTAATTTCATTTTGTTGGGTGCTTTAGTTCTTCTGTGATTATTTTTTTAAAATCACACCGCACAAAATCGACAGCGTGGCCTCTTCCTCCCAAGCCAGCCGAGAGTGCCAGATCGCTACCCGCAATCTCATTGGTCGACATAATTAGCTTTGTCCCCGGCTAGGTCAACTTAAATTGGTTGTTCTGTTCATACTAATGATACAGGGAGGGCCAGTTTAGATAGACCTAGATTCTAGTAACTGCATATTAAAGCTCACGTCTCGATTATTATCATTATAATCGAAAAGTTTTTCATAAATGCTGGAAATATTTAGGAACAAGGATCGGAGGTCAGAACGCACGTCATGCTGGACTCAATTCAGGATTCTGAATAATATAATTTTTGACTAATCGGACTCGAGTCCGAATAGTCACTTCCTTTAAGACCTGAGCAAATTCTTAATCGAGAAAGTACTATTATTATTCAAATGTTTTTCTTCAGTGGCCAGAAGCTTAACCCTACCCGTACACCTGAGGTCATTTTGTACCCCCAGGATTGTATTCTTCACATTTTAGAATACATCTAGATATCTAGTTCGAAGATCTCTTTGAAACTTTCAGTATTTCTCAAAAAATCATTTTTGACAAACTGCTATGCAAAGCATACGGATCGGATTAACGAGTAAATTTCTTCTTTGGAAAATGGTTTCACAAAGTTCCCAACGTCGTATGGATACGATAGCAAAACACGACGTACGGATTGGGTTAAAACTATGTCCCTGGCCTGCTTTTCCTCTCTCTGCTCTCTGTCTGTCTGTCTGTATGTCCGTCTGTCCGTCTGCCCGTCTGCCCGTCTGCCCGTCTGCCCGTCTGCCCGTCTGTCTGTCTGTCTATGTCTACCTTTTTGCAGAACTTAAATGCGTTCGTGCGGTCTTTGTTTCAGATGCTGCTGCCGCTGCTGTTGTTGTTACTGCTTTTGTTAATATTATTGTTGCTATTGTTATTGCAACTGTTGTTGTTCATCCTGTTGTTATTTTTGTTGATATTATTGTTATTGTTATTGTTATTGTTATTATTGTTATTACTATTATTATTATTATTATTATTATTGTTATTATTATTATTATTTATTATCGTTGTTGTTGTTGTTGTTGTTGTTGTTGTTGTTGTTGTTGTTGTTGTTGTTGTTGTTGTTGTTGTTGTTGTTGTTGTTGTTGTTGTTGTTGTTGTTGTTGATCATGAAATATTATATTGTAGTGATCCAGCTGCCGGTGTTATTTTTAAATATTTTTTTTTACTGTTATCATTATGTTTGTGGATTCTGTTTCTTCTTTTTTGTTACTCTTTTGTAACGCCTCTAATCTTCTGGCGCTCATATGACCTAATGCAGTTGCGAGCGCCGTAAAACCTGTACTAAAACTAAAAAGCCTTGAATGGCGGAGAGATCAACAGAAAATATCTCCCAAAGAGTACACAAAAAACGTAATTACATTTGTGTGTGGCTTAAGGAGCTAAAAATGGTCTGAACTATGTCAAATATCAGCAAGGCTTACCAGATGGACAGTGGCGTCTTAGTCATATAATAATATTAACCCTATTGTAGCCAGACACGCAAGGCATCAGTAAGAGAAATTGCTAGTTCTTCTTGTCAGTGTGTCCTGTTCCTGTCCTTGCTCATAACTTCTGTTTCTTTGATAAAAATAATAATGTCGCACTTTTGATCTCCGTGTTTCTTTGTTATAAGAATAATGTCGCCCTTTGTTTATAGAGACATTTAGCAATTTTGATAGCCCCGTTTTTCTTTTAAAAAAGGAAATGTCGATTTAATATCCATGAAGCTTTCTCCCCCCCCCCCCCTCTCTCTCTCTCTCTCTCTCTCTCTCTCTCTCTCTCTATATATAT
>NW_004799416.1:0-333 GCF_000002075.1 Aplysia californica | reverse complement strand
GTGTGTATGTGTGGCGGTGGTGGTGTTGGTGTTGTTCTTTGTTGTTTTGTATTGATTTTTTGCAACGGGAATAATATGATATACTTGACTCTCCCAAACGACGTACTCAGTTACATTGTACTTGTAGAGTTCGATATTCCTGCTTGTATCCAGAAGTTGTAACATTTATTCCACTCCCCTTATAAAGGTCAACTGATGAGGTCATCAGCCTGGCTCAGTATCTCTTTTGTTTGTTTGCTTGCTTGTTTTTTTATCTGTTTGTTTGGGGGCTCTCGTGGCCTAGAGGTTAAGGTGTTGGCCTCTCATTCAAAGGTCCCGGGTTCGATTCCGGGT
>NW_004799415.1:14287-15224 GCF_000002075.1 Aplysia californica | reverse complement strand
TAATGATGATGATGATGATGATGATGATGATGATGATGATGATGATGATGATAACGATGACAATGACCAAATTGTTGGGAACAATGCGCTTGGTATATTTTCGTGTTAGTTCATTTCTTCATTTGGTGCGTTTCGATGGTTCAATACACATAGATATAGGCTTCAATAATTGACCGTTGTTCCTCGTGACAAAAATATCTGTGAAAAGTACGCCATTCGCGTAAAAAACAAACAAACAACAACAACAAACCAACAAGCATATGTGAGGCAGCGTAGTGGAATCAAGCTCTCGTCAATTTTTGGGCATATTGAGTTATTGGCGTCATCTTAAAGCTTGTTCATTTGTCTTGCTTTCAATGAAAGAATTACCCATCCATCTTCAGTAGAAGTGGAGATATTTTGGATTGAAGGAGGTGAGGGTAACCTGATTTAAAGAGGTAAAATTAGCGAGAAAATGGCCGCCAAAGCTCGGTAAATTCCAAAGCTGGAGGGTCCATAGAAACTGTAAATTTATATTTTTGTGCCTTTAATCAACGTTTTCGGTGAAATTCCCAAAGGATTGTATTTGTAAATAGACATAAAAGGTGTTGAGTCAAAAAAAAAAAATTGATAAAAATTGCTCAGCAGGGAGAAAACTGCTGTTTTCTTCAATTTCATTATTTTGACGAGAGCCTGATTCCACCACGCTGCCTCACATATTATTATCTGAATAACGTCTCACAACACATTCCATAAAAATAATCAAAACAAAACTATGTCTATGGGCAAACACGACAAAAAAAAATTAACGTAGATCTAGATCTACCTTTTTTTTTTTTTACTGTTGCGTAAGTATTTCACATCCCCAAGGACATAATCTGTATCCTCCTTTTTGTAGGGAATGAGACATTTTTCAGATAACAGGTTTGTCTGTGCGTGTGTGTGTGTGTGCGTGCGT
>NW_004799415.1:9785-11699 GCF_000002075.1 Aplysia californica | reverse complement strand
TTACTTCTCGCTGACCAAGAATGGAGATATCGGCCCAAAATCGACACTGCGGTCAGATTTATAGATATCTAATTGATGCCATTTTTGTTCAAGTCTACCGTGTCTTTCATCATTCCATACTTACAAATTGTACAAACTTCACCTATAAAGTTGATGTATCAATTTCCATAAAGCTAAAATCGGAGAAGTAACTCATTTTGTCTGCACACCTCACATATAATCTTTTCGAAGACAATGTACAGTTATATACTCAGTAAGAGCGCGGCGCTAAGAAACAGTATGAAAAGACGGAAAGGGGAATATTAGAGTCTAGTCTCATTCAAACTTCAAATTGTCAAATATACAGTGCAACAAATGAAACAGAAAGAGGAAGAGAGAGGGGAGAGGGAGAGAGAGAGAGAGAGAGAGAGAGAGAGAGAGACAGAGATCGACAGACAGACAGACAGACAGACAGACAGACAGACAGACAGACAGACAGACAGACAGACAGACAGACAGACAGACAGACAGACGGATCGACAGACAGACACACAAACAGACACACAGACAAAAAGACAGACAGACAAGATGTATGATCTATAAGTACAGACCCCAAACCACCTATCTAAAAGTGGGCAAGCGCTATTTGCAACGCCGCATTCTGAATAGCTCCCGTGCTATTTGAAACGCCAGTACTAGATCTAGAATCTAGATCGAGATCGAGATGTAGTAGCCATCGTTTCTACATAATAATATTGTAGTTCTAGTTCTGCCTGAACTGAGGAAGCTTTCTCAGTTTTTTGATAAACCTCCTAGGATTTGACTCCTTTTTTTATGACGTTGTCTTATTCCGATCAATATTGGGTAGATCTAGATCTAGAAAAATCTAGATCTAGATTAGATCTAACAATTGTTTCTGACATTGTTTGCACAAAAGTAGACGTCTTGTTCATCTCTCATAATCATAATCATCTGAGTTAGAGTTTGAGCAAATTTAAGTTTAAGTCAAAAGACGCTTGGATAACAATAACAAGACGGTGCAACTCGAACTTTAAGTTAGGACTAGAGAACGTATACAAGCTGTCTACTGCCTACGTTCTCTAAATCTAATGTTCAGTGCTTCCAAGCGTGGCATCGAATCCCGGTCCCGAAAGGGTTTTTTTCCCCTTCTCATGAGCCTAAAATTTATTTATTTTTTAAATTAGACTCACAGACCAAGGAAAGCCACTACTGAACTTAAACCAGGCCTAAATTGGTAAAAGGAAAAGTATAGGCTATACTAAGACCTACTTTGTACAGAGCTCCTCTTGGAGACAAAACCAGAATGTGCATGCTTCATCACTACATAAAAAAACTACAAACAACAAGATATAATTATGGGAACAATTTGTTGGTCAGTCGAGAAGAGGACAACAACAACAACAACAACAACAACAACAACAAACAAAAAACGTCCAGGACAGGGATCGAACCCACACTAAAAAAAATAATGGTTTGACTTCAAACGCAGACGCGCTGTCACTTCAGCCATCAGAACTTCCGATAACGATGTGCACATTAAGCTTCATATTTTACACGCGGCGACACGGCGTTTTATTTAGCACTGGCGCTAATCGCAACGCGGCGTTGCAAATAGGCACTTCCTTGAAAGTGTACCAAAAAATCGAGGCATATCTTGACTGTAAACAAGGGAGAAAGACGAAGATGTGTGAACGGAGATGTGTGAACGGAGCCGAAGGCGGAAGCAGCTGGGAGGCAAAAACAGAACTGCATAATACAATTTGGTCTGCAAATTTTGAGAACATCATCGGAGTTAAATAGAGATCTAATCTAAGACTGGGAGGAAATCCATTATTTTGTCAGGAATAGAGAAACCTCCACACAAACAACACGAACTATAGAAACTAAAAACAGGCTGAAGTACCCTATGCTGCA
>NW_004799415.1:6555-9168 GCF_000002075.1 Aplysia californica | reverse complement strand
ATGGATGGATGGATGGATGGATGGATGGATGGATGGATGGATGGATGGATGGATGAATGAATGGATGGATGGATGAATGAATGGATGGATGGATGGATGGATAGGTAGATGGATGGATGGATGGACATGCCACAAGCGGTGCGATGATCTGACCATTTGAGTGCGGACGAGGCATGATATCATTTACAGCTAGCTTAGCTCCATCCAGCATCGATAATCATGCCTTTGAATCATATAAATGATCACATTATCACACGATATGTTGTCTATATCTATCTTGTGCTACATACAAACTGAACAATAGAGGAACAAACGAGCACAGAAACGAACAGAAAAAGTTTGAGAACAATAAGAATTCAGCTGTAACAAAGACGGTTCCGTTTACCACCATTCGTTAGTCCTACTAAAATAATAGACAATTTAAAGAAGTATTTTGCGTACCGTGACAGGGTAGTTATAGTATTGCACTCTAGGTGAAACAATATACCGTATCTGTATATTTCACACGTGAAATGTTGGGTTTGGTTTTTTTACCTGATGTCTCACGCGTGAAATATAAGCTGTACTATATATAGATCTAAACTACTCTGTGCACTACAATCGCCTTATAACCTTCTGCAAGAAAAAAAAAGACTTTAAATATAATTATACTCCCCGACCTTGCAGTGTAATGGCAGCCGCTCTTTGCCATCTATAAAAACGTCGCTTCCAAGAGTGCTCACCGTGGGCGCCCAAATGAAATACAAAACACCAGTCTCCCAGCCCAGTCTTGCGACAGTCGAAATAAAAGTACGAGCAACCTTTCTCTGTTGTCCTTAGTTTGGTTGTAATTGAGTCAAATGGTGCGCACCATAGTGAACCAGGATAACGTCGGAGTGCGGTGTTGGATCATAATGCAAAGCACGTCTGTGTACTGTTAGCAAACGACTCCTAGCCTTTGGTTTGTTTGGGTTGCGAAGTTTAATCAGAGACACTAATTAAATACTCTCTGGTTTAATACCCAAGTCAAAGACATCTCTATTCTAACCACACCATGGAAGGGTAATACAATTTCTTAGTCTTTTACTTTTTGAATCTTGAGTTTCCTATTTGCTTTGCCTATGTTTACAGTGTTGTTGTTTTGTTTGGGGTTTATTTCGCTGAGAAAGACAAACGAAGAGATGAGTGTGACTAAAAGTAGAAAAAGAATCCATATTTTTTTCCTAATCCTCCCTCTCGACGACCATGAAAATTGTCTTTTCATGACTCTTGAATGGCGCCACTTGACCATTAGACTGACCATTTGATCTTTGTTGATCTGAATCTATTTCTTCAACTGATGTCAGGATGTAACAAACAAACAAAAATACATTCGGTACAGTAGTATACAATGATTTATCCTTCTTGTTCAAAATTGTAATTACAACTTGGCAATTTCACTCGTAGAATAAAGCATGATCTACCACCATGTGTCACGCAACAAATTCATTGTTCACCATACCGCGAATCCCCTCTCAACAGCAAGCTCTGTGCGCATTACTACATGATACAATGTACTTGCGCAACATTTGGACGCTTTTAAGGACAAGCGGGCTAACCCAGATGTCGAGGGTTTCCTGAAATATTGACCTACACCAAAAGTGGGCATTGCCCTACCTATAGGAAAAGTTTGGTTTCATTGTTGGGTATATTTGTTTGGTTATAGAGAACTGAACAAGGAACAAAAACTTTACCTTCGATTTTCTCTTTTCGTGATAGCCCCCTTTGTGCTGCTTAAAAGCGACCATTTTTACCTCACCAGAACTGGCGGTGTTCTGAAACAAGCTCACCTTCCTGTGAAGCGTACAGTGCATGGCACCATTTCACAGACGCTAAAAGATAATAATACAGACAAGATCTTTCGTTGTCATGGCTGGATACCTGCCCGATGCCTTCTTATTTCTAAAAAAAACCTCCGCCGGATACCCATTCACGAGTGGGTGATGTGAGCAAAATTCGTGCAAACGCTTTTCCCAGACGTCGGGCCAAACTGAGTCATGAACCCTCGAACCCGGAACGTTCAAGATTACGAACCTGTTTGCCTTACCACTACACTGCCGATGCTGCAGTTTGAATGAAACCAAGACTGACTTGAAAGAGCTCTTTATATATTGACGAGACGGTGTTCTCTTATATGCCTTTTGTGTACAACTCTCGCAGATTGGTCCTGGAGTTTTTGCAGTTTATTCATTAGTTCTGTCGGCGTGTTTTATACGGCGTGAGTCGCAATAGTCAATACGAGATAATACGAATTACGATGACATGGGTGTCTTTAGAGACGCCTCGTCTTTAAAAAAAAAGTAATTAGAGCACTTATACGGATCTCTAAATGTTCAGCCTGACATAGATTTTGGACCTGTTGGTTAACAAATAATTTGTTGTCAAATATAACGGAGCGGGCGATACCTACCAGACTGGGAACCACTGTTTTAGAACAATAGAAACGTCAGACTTGCACTCGAAACTCCCTGTGCGGGAATACAAGACACGTCACTCCAGGTTAAAATAGCTCCAGAACAATGTCATTAATTGTTCGTACAGCAGATGCTGATGTTCTGATCTTAATGTGGTTTTTCCCACGCCCCCCCCCCCCTT
>NW_004799415.1:4783-6455 GCF_000002075.1 Aplysia californica | reverse complement strand
GCCCCCCCCCCCCTTCCTCACTCCAAAAAAAGATTGAAAAATGTTATAATGGCAAAACAGAACAGAGTGAGCCATGAGCTTCTATTGGTAAAAAAAAAGTAGTGAACGACGTTATTGAACTAAGGAACATGGCCCGTGTGACACCAACAGGTGTGACTTTTCAGGGAAAAAAACTGATGTATAAATGATCATCTACGTGGGAACTGACGCAAGTCTGGGAACTGACGCAAGTCTCAAAGTTACTTTTATAGTCTGTGTATCCCCTCCTCTTCGTTCTTACTATTCCTATTTAGTTTAAGACAAATCTATTTAGTTTAAGACAAATGGGATCTCTTCCTTCAAAACAGCCTGTTGTTTTTATTTTTACTTTCTTTTTCTTCTCTGGCCAACATATGTTTACTTCCACATGTACGAATGTCTGAGACATACAATTGTTCGCGTTATTTTAGCATTTTAAAACTGTGCACTAGCCATAATATTCTCAACACGTGGGTGGTTGCTCCAGTGTGGTTTGCTTCTTCTTTCCTATCAAACTATCGTCCATATCTCTCCTCATTCTCCTACTCTCTCCTATCTTCGGCATTTATGCAACTAATTAGGTTGCAAGTGCCGTAAAACTCTTCCTAAAACTTTTTTAAAACTCTCAACACAACAGCTGTAGACAGAAGATGTCATGGAACCTCGCTCAACCTCAAAATGTAACGACAAAATCGTAGAACTCAGAACACAAGAAACTCACCTGTCAAACCGCTCGTGAAATCCACAAAAACCCTTGTCTACGGAACAAGTCCGGCCTCCTTTACTTAATGAAATAACAACAACTGTCCCACCGAGACACGTTATCATTCAAGACGGCCGTCCCCCCGCGCTCCAGGTAGAATCGGCATCTGAGAATGTGCAGATCGGCACACATCCAAACGATGTGATTGCGTTTCCTTATTTATCTGTTTGAGAGCGACTCAAAATATTTGCCTTCCACTCGGTTCTCTTCACTGATAAGAGACGCAAAATAAATGTTGAAGAAAAGGATGCACTGCATAGTGGGGATTCCTCTGGGTTACTGTTTCCCCCTTTTCTTTTGTTTCCAGTTGAGCTTAAAACATACACCGCAACAGCTGCACTTTACGAAGATGCTGTAACAAGTGAAACGGAATTTGGAGTTTTTTTGGTTTCCTTATACAACATGGGAGAAGATGCTTAAGGAAGGGGTCGGGGGTGAATCTTTTTTTAAGGGAGGGGGGGGGGGAACGTGACGGGGGCAACAGAAAGTGGGACCAGAGAGGGTTTACAGTAATATTATTGTATTACTGTAAACTCTCTGGTGGGACAATATAGACAGACGGTGCAGAACGCCTTTACAGAAAAAGATACACATAACTGCTTTGTTTTGGGTTTTAGGGGAAGAGATGGAAGAGATGGAAGGGGATAGGGGGAGTGGGGGGGGGTGGCGCAGAGTCACATGTTCCATTATTTTGAGTTTTGCCCCCAGGATCTTCATGGCACTGTCTTTTTACTAAACGTTATTACATAAGTTTGAGGTTGAGTAAAGGGATAATTTTAGTAGAGTTTTTACGGCGCTAGCAACTGCATAAGGTCATATGAGCGCCAAGGGGGTGGATGTCAACAGAGAAGTCTTTACAGGGAATCAGGCTTTACTCTGCTCACCTCTCTA
>NW_004799415.1:0-1561 GCF_000002075.1 Aplysia californica | reverse complement strand
TGTTTTTCTCTCTCTGTTTGTCTCTCTCTGTTTTTCTCTCTCTTTCTCTTTATGTCTCTCTTTCTTTCTTCCTCTCTCATCTCTCTCTATCTTTATCTCTATCTATCTATCTCTCTCTCTCCCTTCCTTTCACTCTATCTTTCCCTCTCTCTTTCTCTCACTCCGAGGTACGTGCGTGTTTTGTGTGTTTGTGTGCGTGTTTGTAAGTGTGTTTGTGTGCCAGTGTGCGTTAAAGTGTGCGTGCGTTTGGTTTGTTTTGATTAGTTTTGATTATTTGTTTGGGTTTTTTGTTTACTTGCTTGTTTTGTTTGCATATTTGTTTCATTGTTTGTTTGTTTTCTGTTGGTTGGTTGGTTTATTGCTGTTGTTTTTGTTGTTTTTTGTTTGCTTTTTGTTTGTTTGTGTTTGTTTGTTTGTTTGTTTGTTGTGTTTTGTTTTTGTTTTTGTTTTTGTTTTGTTTTTTGTTGTTGTTGGGGGGGTTTTGGGTGGGGGTTCCACACAATTGTCGAATATTATTATAATGTGTCTGTCAAACAAACTGCGAGATAGCACCTGACTTACTGTACCCAATGACTCCAGCCACTCTCAGACAGACACTCACTGGTACGATAACACGATAACACGGAATGCCAAGGCTATTTTTAACCGAACACTTTTTATTTATTTCGCTCCCTCTTCAGGACGAGATAGGGGAAGGGGAAGGGGAGAGGAGAAACTGCTTCGAAAGGTGGGGAATGTACGACGTTTCTCCGCTAGAAAGCTGCAGTAACTCTGTTTTCTTTACTCATCCCATAGTATAAATGACCGTTGGGGCACCAAGGATGATCGCGGAACCACGTTTCTCCATCCTTCTCTATTTTCGGCCTTTCGAAGGGCTTCATCCAACTTTAATCCTGTCCATTCCGCGACGTTGTCTTCCCATCTCTTTTTCAGTCGGCCTTTCCTCCTTCCTCCTTGTAGAGTGCCCTGCAGGATCATTTTTTGCAAGTCCGTGTGCCCATGTCATCTCAATTTGCGTTTTTTTCACAATGGTGAAATGAGGCATTCAGAAATTTGGTTGTAAGAATGTGATTTCTAAAAATGTAGCAGAATACTGAAGTACGTTAAGTTACCATAGTTCTTCATTATATTTTAGAAAAAGAAATGTCGTAACAAAAGTTACTGTTAATTATGCTCATATTATGTGTCTTTATAAGGATTTCAACGTCGTATGTTGCAGGTATGGAATAGCACCTTCAAAGCGGATTTTGGTCGTAACTTAAATTACAGCAGAATTCCATTGACTCAAAAAATCACATCTTGATTACGATTCCAGAGGTAAACTATTGTAACTGGACATACAACACGTTTATATTAGATAAATTTGTTTTTGTTTTAAATAAAAATGCGTTGGTCATTTAAAACGACACCAGACCATCGTGAAAGAGGTGCTTGAAGGAAAGGTTAGTTTTTTTTAGTAGAGATTTTACGGCGCTCGCAACTGCATAAGGTCATACGAGCGCCAAAAGTGGAGGTGTTACAAACAGAGTAACAAACATGAAAAGAACAAGGGGAGATAAGG
>NW_004799414.1:12769-15126 GCF_000002075.1 Aplysia californica | reverse complement strand
CCTTTCTTTACCGATTGACGAGATCAACGGAAATAAGTTGCTGGTTAATAGTTTAGATTCATCTTCTTTATGAAAATTGTAGGGAACCTTTTTTTTATTTTGTCCCGTGTCCTAATTTAGGTTCCGATTTAATTTATATGTTACGTAAAATGTGACAAGATGGTGCAGATTGTTAGGTTTCAAGAATGAAAAATCAAGAAAAAGGAGAATTATTTGGTCTGTGATGATGGAAGATGATAGGCTATAAGAAGACAATGAATGCTCTATTTCTGGCCATTTCATAACTACTTTCGCATTGAAAAAAAGTCATTATAGTTATTGCTTTAGTGATGTACGCTCTCTCTCTCTCTCTCTCTCTCTCTCTCTCTCTCTCTCTCTCTGTATATATATATATATATTTTATCTTTCTCTGTTTCTAATTCCCTCTGACCGTCTTAATACGCACACTTTTACTTTCGTGATTTCTCTGTCTTGTCTGAGAGAGACAGAGAGAGAGAGAGAGAAAGAGAGAGAGAGTGAGAGAGAGAGACAGACAGACAGACAGACAGACAGACAGACAGACAGACAGACAGACAGCGAGAGACAGAGAGAGACAGACAGACAGACGGACAGACAGACAGACAGATAGACAGAGACGTGGACTGTAAAGAAAGAACCAGAGAGACATAGTGACTGAGAATAAAACTGTGCCTAGAAACAGACACACAGACAAAAACACAAACAGACAGAAAAGCAGACTGACAGCGATAGCGACAGAGAGAGAAATAGGTGGGTAATGGGTGGAACAGCATTTTAGAGCATCTGAGCAAAGGAATGAATGGAGAACCATGATTGCCGATGTCTGTCGAAGATCTGGCACTGGATGATGAATGGGTGGAGTAAGCCTATTTTTAAGTCAGTTAGAACTTCCAATGAGAAGCTGCGTAATACAGTTTTTATTACTAACTCTGCTTTCGGGTATGATCCAACGTGTCCCGATGGTATGATTATGCAGCATTACTTCCTTGTTCTTCCTCACAGCCTTTTCTTTGTCTCTCACGTATGCCGCATGCGATGTGTTCCTTTGTTCCAGTGATCTTTTGACAGTTTCTGAGGTCTACCTTTTTAAATGTCAATCTAATGGTATTATCCAAATTTGTTTGTTTGTTTGTACCTTTGTTTGTTTGTACTTTTTTGTTTTTATTTGTTTGTTTGGGATTGGTTTTCTTTTTTCTTTCTTTTTCTTTTTTGATGTCGGGTTTGGTTTGTTCTTGTTGTCGTATTTTGTGTTCTTGTTGTTGTTGCTGTTGTTCTTGTTGTTGTTGCTGTTGTTGTTGTTGCCGGTAGTGGTAGTGGTTTTGGTTGTGGTGTTGGTGGTGCTGGTGCTGGTGGTGTTTTGTATGTTGTTGTTTTTTTTCAATGTCCTTTTGGGGTGTCTCGAAAGGGTGTCACGTGAAATGAACAGGCATTGAGAATGTTAAATCACCATCGATATCGATGCGACTTACAGTCATGATCATCATGTGCCCCTCCCACATAGTTTGGAAACACGAAACACAAGCTGTGGAGTCAATCTCAGTGAACTTGCTGAGATCTTGACTATCAGATCTGATGGTGTGGGGTGGTTGGCAGGTGCTCTGGTGTGGATTACTTCTTCTTTCCTATTAAACATAATATATCATCTTTATCTCCCCTCCTTTTTGTGTTTGTTTCTCTCTTGTAACACCTTTAATTTTCTGTACTAAAATGACCTTATTGTGTTGCAAGTGACGTAAAACACTTTCTAAAACTAAACTAAATAGACTTGTTGGTTCAGTGAACTTGCTGGGGTCTTGACCATCAGACTTGTTGGTTCATTCCTACAACTATCGAATTTCGCAACATGGCTGCTCACCGTGAAGACAAGAGTAAAGGGGAAACAACAGAAGATTCCCCATAGAGCTCTAGTCAAGTGTATGGGCAGTGTCCCCTGACTGAACACCTACAGTCCAACACTGTACGCGTGCGATAGATAGATAGATAGATAGATAGATAGATAGATAGATAGATAGATAGATAGATAGATAGATAGATAGATAGATAGATAGATAGATAGATAGATAGATAGATAGATAGATAGATAGATAGATAGATAGATAGATAGATAGATAGAGAGATAGATAGAGAGATAGATCAGACGCAATAATGATCATTTGGTGCAGGGTAAAAGTAAGACAGAGAAGAAGTAGGACCTCTACCAGTAAGCGCCTTCCAACCACCCATGCAGCATGTCAGAATTATGAAGATTCAACGCATCACCCGTTCAACGCTATAAAGTTGGGTAGTATTATAATTTCTCAAATTGACATGATTTTCAACCAAAGAGTTAATAGTAAGTG
>NW_004799414.1:5000-12382 GCF_000002075.1 Aplysia californica | reverse complement strand
GACACAACAGAGTAGCAAAGGTTATTGTGGTGTCCGTTGGAGCGTTTAGTGTTTCGTTTCGTTTTTTTAGATGTTAGTTACAGAGATTAGGGGGGGGGGGTAGGGAGGGGTTGGGGGTGGGGGGGGAGGTAGGGAGGGGTGACATTATAATAACACTGTGTAAGACAGCCACCTGTCCTCTAAGATGGCAGTTTTTTCACAACATTAGGTGGTCGTCTTAGACCATTTCGATTGTAAGCTATAAACCTATTATTAGACCTACCAAATTAAGATTTGACACACTGTTCCTTCCGTAACACCAAGTCAGCGTTATTATTCATTTTTAAACTGTAAATTAAATTCCCTCCAAGTATAGTCCTTTTTAAAAAAATGTCAAATGTTAGATTCTCATTTGAAATAATGTTGATGAAATGAATCAACCATCTATAGACATAAATGTGAAATTTCTTGGCTTAATTCCGTCACATTAGAGCGTAACGTCAACTTTTGCGTTAAACTTCCTAGGAAAATGTTCTCTCCTGTTACCAACAGAAATCATAGAGCTGTGTTACTGGAGTAGGTTTTGGGGGGTTAATGCAATATATGTTGGTGAAACTAGTTCGATTCGTCAGGAAAATAATTTAAAAATCACTTTAGTTTTACAATCCACGCAAAATTATTTCGGATAAAAGTGCTAAATTTAAAAAATCAGTGAAAATTTTAGATTTTCAGTTTGTGATTCTCACTCTAAGATCAAACACATTGTTTTTGATGTTGTTGGTTGTTGTTGTTGTTGTTGTTGCTGTTGTTTTTTATAATGATGATGATGTTGTTGCTGTTGTTGTTGTTGTTGATGTTGTTGTTGTTGTGTCTAAAACAACAATGGTAAACAAAGACCTCCTCGTGTACACGAAACACAAGCTGTGGAGTCAATCTCAGTGAACTTGCTGAGATCTTGACTATCAGATCTGATGGTGTGGGGTGGTTGGCGGGTGCTTTGGTGTGGATTGCTTCTTCTTTCCTATTAAACATAATATCATCTTTATCTCCCCTCCTTTTTGTGTTTGTTTCTCTCTTGTAACACCTTTCATTTTCTGTACTAAAATGACCTTATTGTGTTGCAAGTGACGTAAAACACTTTCTAAAACTAAACTAAATAGACTTGTTGGTTCAGTGAACTTGCTGGGGTCTTGACCATCAGACTTGTTGGTTCATTCCTACAACTATCGAATTTCGCAACATGGCTGCTCACCGTTTAGACAAGAGTAAAGGGGAAACAACAGAAGATTCTCCATAGAGCTCTAGTCAAGTGTATGTGTAGTGTCCCCTGACTGAACACCTACAGTCCAACACTGTACGTGTGCGATAGATAGATAGATAGATAGATAGATAGATAGATAGATAGATAGATAGATAGATAGATAGATAGATAGATAGACGCCCCCCACACACACATACACACATTCATACACAAATAAACAAACAATACAATCAAAATATATTATGTATTTACAAAAGAGGAGTTTATTTACAAAAAATAAAAAAGAAGCAACTGGGAAACCAAAAAACACACATAGCATTTTATAGCAAAAAAGTGACTTTATTTCTTATCTTTTTCTTTACATAATTTTCTTTTAAAAAACCTTCCCTGTATATGTAAACACAAACTCGTTAAAACAGGAACTCGTCTTTGCAGCCAAACCCTGCTATCTACAATATCTACAATGCTCTTTGTTTGTGTGTCCGTATCTATCTATCTATCTATCTATCTATCTATCTATCTATCTATCTATCTATCTATCTATCTATCTATCTATCTATCTATCTATCTATCTATCTATCTATCTATCTATCTATCTATCTATCTATCTATCTATCTATCTATCTCCAAAACACACTAAAGAACTTATACACTGATGCATTTACAGACGCAGTATATACATACAAAGAACTGTGAAATCGTAAGGGATATTATTATTTGACAAAAGAAGAGTTTAACCACATTTAAACCAATGACCATAGTGACATTATCATTTTATGGACGAGAATAATTAAGCAACTTTATTTGTTATCTTTGGCAGTACAAAATGTGCATAAAACGTTCATCGTATGTACATGTGAGCTGGTGAAATCAGGAAAGTATTTTTGCACCTACACAAGAACTTACGCGCTGGTGCCCTTCCACAAAAAATTATATGTTATATACATATTATACACAAAAATTCACAATTAAACGCATGAACACGTATCGTGTATGGCAGTAATTCAAATGACTTTATTTCTTCACTTTAACTGTACAAAATTTGCATAAAAGCCTTCCCTGTATGTACACATGAACTCGTTAAGTCAGGAAAGCGTATTTGCACCTATGCAAGAACTTACGCGTTGGTGCCTATACAAATATATATTACGTTTTATGCCCAGAACTCTGAAACCAGAAGGTCTATTTTAGAAAAGAGGAGTTTATTTGCTACAAAAAAAAGTAAACGAATGAACACATATCGTGTATGACAGTTAATTAAATAACTTTATTTCTTCACTTTAACTGTACAAAATGTGCATAAAAACGTTCCCTGTATGTACATGCGAACTCGTAAAAACTGGAACAAACTTTTGCAGCCACACCCTGTTATCTACCATCTCTCACAATGCACTCTGTCTTTGTGTCCGCCCCCTTCCAACACCTTCCCCTCCTCCCGTATCTTTCTCTCTCTCCCTCTCTCTCTCTCTCTCTCTCTCTCTCTCTCTCTCTCTCTCTCTCTCTCTCTCTCTGTCTCTCTTTCTCTTATGCTCTTTCTCACACACACACACACACACACACACACACACACACACACACACACACACACACACACATAGGCGCTCTAATACACACACACACATACTTTCTTTCTCCCCCATCCCCCAATCTCTCTCTCACCCATACACACACATAGACACACATACTTTTTTCTACCCACCTGTCTCTCTCTCGAACACACATACATTTTCTCCCCCCTCCCCTCTCGCAGCCACACACCTACACATTCTCTCACACACATACACACACACACATACACACTCATACACACACACAGACACAAACACACACACTTTCTGTCTCTCTCTCTCTCACACACGCGCACATACATACACACTTACTCTTCCCCCCCCCTTTCTCTCTCTCTCTCTCTCTCTCTCTCTCTCTCTCTCTCTCTCTCTCTCTCTCTCTCTCTCTCTCTCTCTCTCTCTCTCTCTCTCTCTCTCATTCTCTCTTAGTCCGATATACCAAAGCCCGAGGTCCATGGTGAAGAGACAGAGAACACAGGCATGTCCTGGTTGAAGCCAGCTGAGCCTTGTGGAGAATTCCGGTCAGGAAAAACGTTACCAGGAGATGGCCGCTCAGACTGACCCAACATCTGGAAGTTGTTGGAGAGAATGTCCAAGAATTGCTGAGTTGTACATTTCAAAGGTCTTTGTGAAGAGGCGGCCAAGTCGGAGCCAGGCTGGTTGTGACGTCTCCACTGTCAGGATATGCCGTTTGAGGAAGAAGGTAGCAGGATGTGGCCTGGGGGTGTGGGGGTGGTGGGGCAAGGAACTGGTTCCACACGGCCGCACTCTCTGGACGTTCCGTTACAGAAGAACCGTTGTCTGGAGATGACTGGTTCGCTTGAGCAGAGTCCGAAGAACTCTCGGAGCTCAGAGAACACACAGAGCCCTTCCTCACGCAACGTTCTGATGTATCCTCGTCCTTGAGAATCCCAGCAATCTCCCAAATGTGTGCTCGGAGTGTAGGGGTTAGAGTCAGAAGCCGCTGAAGACAGTGCGTGTGTTGTGGCTTGAGAAACCAACCGTTGTCCACTTCGTTCAGATAATCAATGTTGTCGCAAGGAGCAGTCCCGAAGAACAAAGCCCACAGCAAGATGCCCAGGGAGTAGTTGTCCATCTTGAAGGCGTTGTGAACTTGGCTGTCGTATAACTCTGGTGGCAGATAACCGTTGGTGCCTCCCCACCCGTTGGGCTTGTCTGTATCCTGGGGAATGACCTGAGAGTGACCGAAGTCACAGAGTTTGACCACGCCGGCTCTGTCTAGGAGAACGTTCCCTAGCTTGAGATCTCCGTGGATGATGCGCTGACCGTGTAAGTAGCACATGACGTCCGTGAGCTGACTTGTGTAGGATTGCGCCTCGGAGTAGGTCACGTCAAGCAGTCCACGGGAAAGATCTGTGGGATGATACCCCATCGCAATACCCAAATAGGACGGGCATTGAAAAGCAGCCAACACCCTGACGATGTTATGGTGCTCCAGGGATTGCAAGAAGGACAGCTCGTGTTTAAAGGAGGACCATTTCCACATCCTCGAGGTATGGTCATCATCCTCAAACAACAAGAACTTCTTCAGAACCCTTTTCACCTTCGGTTGTCGAGCTCTCGCCGCTACGATCACCTCCCAGTTGCCTCTGTCGGCCAGAAGTTCCATCTGAAATAGAAGAGAAAAGAGAAAGCAGGATTAGAGATATGAATGGAAGCTCAATGCGACTATAGTTGTAACAAGATAAAACATGAAATGGGTGAACGAACAAAATTATTTGAGTATATGAAACAAAAAGATAAACGAGATTTAAAAAAATAAGAGTAAGGGCCTTTGTTTACATTTCATGATAAATAAAAAAGACACATCAATACTTCTAAATACTATGTAAATACAAATTCATGAACTAGCCACATTTCTTAACGTCAATACCTAACATGTCTATGGTGTAGCAGTTAGCCGCGCAGTTATCCCACACATGATATCCGAGTTCAATTCCCTTGTGAGGAGAATATTTATCGAGAATCTCGGTCTTTCTGCTGGGATGGGATGTTGTATCCCTCTCAGCCTGGGTTCGTCGTGGCAGGCAGGGTCAGAAGCCCGTCTCCTAATAGATCTTAATTGTGTCCATAGCTGTATTAAAACGCCAACATTAAAAAAAATATAAGAAGCAACATTAATACGAGTACTGCATATTTCTTGTCTAACGGTATAGTGATTTTCATTAGTACATAAATCCTGCTTGAGTGTGGTAGTCGCTAAAACACTGGTCACCGGAGTCAGGAGCTCAGACTGAATCTAAACAAGAATTCCCCGAGATATCTTTGAGGTTGTTTGTTATCATGGGAGAGTTGTTACCCCCCCCCCCCCCCCTCTGTAACTCTAGGTTAGTCCTATCGGAGACGGTTGTGGACACTCTCTCTCTCACACACACACACACACACACACACACACACACACACACACACACACACACACACACACACACACACACACACACACATCTCAAGGTCATCAAACCAATTGGATGAACAAAAGTTGTGTTGAAAAAAGGGTAGCGCTCAAAATTATTTAATTAACAAAGCAACTGATATGTGTATGGTAAAGGCAGTCAGTTAACCAAGTCTTTTAGATTAAGTGTGTGTGAGTGTGTGTGTGTGTGTGTGTGTGTGTGTGTGTGTGTGTGTGTGTGTGTGTGTGTGTGTGTGTGTGTGTGTGTGTGTATGTGTGTGAGTATGATTGTGTATGTGTATGTGTGTTAGGGTTTTAAGCAGGGTTAGTATCAACTATATCCGTGGAAGTATCAGTGGGTTAATGTTATAGTTAGAAGTCTACTATACGTTGCAACCTTCACATACTCTGATATTTCTGTTTGATCTTCAACTATTGTTCATGAAAATCATTTCTGTGGACATTTACATATGTGAGGCAGCGTGGTGGAATCAGGCTCTCGTCAAAATAATAAAAGTGAAGAAACTTGCATTTTTCCGCAAGTTTGGGAATTTTTATCAAATTTTTGTTTTTTGGCTCAACACCCTTCATATCCATTAAAGAACTCATTTCTGTGTGGATTTTTCTGAAAAACGTTGATTAAAGGCACAAAAAAATGTACATTTTCAGTTAAAACAGGATCTTAAGGTAAGGAAATAACTAATCTTTGGCGTTCATTTTCTCACTAATTTTACCTCTGAAAACAGGTGACTCTCATCTCCTTCTATTGCAAATATCTTGACTTGCATTCAAGCTAAATGGGTACTTATTCCATCCAAATAAAGACAGGTGAACAAGCTTTAAGATGATACCAATAACTCTACATGCCCAAAAAATGACGAGAGCCTGATTCTGCCACGCTGCCTCACATATGTCGATTAACTGATTGTATAGAACAATTGATTGTGTTACATTCTGATTTCAACGAAATTCCGTTAGGAATAATAATAGCTTACTATATATTAGGTCCATTTATCAAGCCTGACTTACTTGAAACACATAATGAAGATAAGAAAAGTAAAAGTATTCCTTGACCACAAAATTTATTAGTGTGATATTGTTCTGATATGTAGAAGGGATAGAGCGAGAGAGAAAGAGAGGGGGAGAGAGGAGGTTGAGAGAGAGAAAGAGAGAGGGAGAGAGAAAGAAAGAGAAGGGGATATATATAGAGAGAGAGAGGGAGGGAGAGAGAGGGACAGAGAGGGAGAGAAAGAAGGAGAGCGAGATAGAGAAAGAAAGAGAGGGGGAGAGAGTGGGAGATAGAGAGGGGAGAGAGAGAGGGGGGGGGAGAGGTAGAGTGAGAGAAAGAGAAGGGGAAGGAGAGGGAGATAGAGAGAGAGGGGGAAGAAGAGAGTGAGATAAATAGAGAGATAGAGAAAGAGAGAGAGAGAGAAAGAGAGAGAGAGAGAAAGAGAGAGAGAAAGAGAGAGAGAGAGAGAGAGAGAGAGAGAGAGAGAGAGAGAGAGAGAGAGAGTTTGTCCTTCATGTTGAGGCAATTATTACATCTTTCAAAAAGTTCAAAAAGCATCGTCAATTCCAAACAACTTTTTATGCATACATTAGCAAAGAACTGTAACGCATTTTCTAATATCGTTATTAGCTTAATACTCAAAGTTTAATTAGTGAAACAAATTATTCAAAACACACACAAAAGTAAGAAAATGTCTAAGACAACGTACCTGTTCCATGTCCAAAATCTCCAACGCGTCTTTGTTCAGGACTCTGTACTTGGCTTCCTTCAACACCGGCATGGTTGCTGGATTGTAAACAGCAGCACAAAACGCCAGGGAAATCAACAAACAAGTAGATTTTTCGGAAACGTTTCTCAAGTCTTTGAATCTCACGAACAGCACAGAGCACAGTGCACTAACGAAAATACGTATGCCAGAAAGCAGAAAAAAGACAACTGATTCTGAAGTCCGGGATGTGCACTTTGGAAAACGTCGGCTATGCAGAACACAAGATCGCAATATCAAGAGCTGTAACCTCACTGAGAAGTGAAATCGAATAGGAAGAAAAAATTTCAGATCGGGCCCTTATATATGGAGGGGATACCATAGGCACCCTTAGTGGCCTTAGTTGCACACAGCCCAATCAAAAGGCTTTGAAAAATGTCAATGAG
>NW_004799413.1:0-15461 GCF_000002075.1 Aplysia californica | reverse complement strand
CGAGTCTGAGAGCCTATCACTATCACACTGCATCCATCTAATAAAAAGATGCTTTATAAATGGTCTCCGGCACTTTGGGGTCCTTGGTGCGTGACCTTATGTGTCAAACCCTCTGCACTGCTTCTAGTGTTACAGACACTTAAAAAAAAAAAGTTTTTAAAAAAATGTTGTAGCGTTTTTAAACCTATATTAATTAGTTGCTTCCGTAACTTTTTTTGTGGAGATTGTTTACGTGCCTCACGTTGCACATTCGTTATTCTGGGAAACAAAGCAATGGCAGACAAGAGGAAACGAGAGAGAAAAAAAGATAATTTAAAAAAACCCCGACATTTTATGACACAGTCCAGACAGAACTAGATCTAGACCTATACGTTTCGCTATTCGAGAAATGTGGGGAGCAATTAATTATTATCCTTTGAAAGGATTTTCGATATTTTTGTCTGTGGACAGCGGTTTTTCTGGCGCAATGTTTTCTATCGGAAGCCACATAGCCGATACTTACCTCTGCCAAAATTGTTACTCTTGTTCGGCAGTATCCAATCTCCTGGACTAATTCACGTTGTCAGCATTCTTCGTATAAATAGACGTTGTTATTTTACGTCGTGTTTAGTGTGGGTTGAGGGAGTGCAGATCGATAAATCTTTTAATCTTTTCTTTAAGTCACTTCATGTTTTAAAAAGAAATTAAGTTACGTTTTTGGCTCGCTGTTATACATGCTGCACTTCGACTTTGTTCTAATGCCAAGAATTTTATTGTTCTTGAAATAGTCACCTGGTTATGCCAGATTTAGATGTGTGTGATCCGACTTGCTAGTTTCACTACATGGCTTTTTTCTCTGTTGTTAGCTGAGGAATATTCTGATTGTTCCTCATATTCAACATGTGATTACACTTTCATTATACCAATATAGAAACAGCAGATGTCTATAAACGCACACAAACACACACACACACACACACACACACACACACACACACACACACTCACACACACTCACCTATACATAGATATATACACACGCACGCACACGCGCGTGTGTGTGTGTGTGTGTGAGAGAGAGAGTGTGTGTGTGTGTGTGTGTATGCGTTTGTTTGCGTATGTGTGTGTGTGTGAACATATAATAGTGTGTGTACAAATAATTTTATGTGTTTGTGTGAGTGTGTGTGTGTGTGTGTGTGTGTGTGTGTGTGTGTGTGTGTGTGTGTGTGTGTGTGACTTTGGAGATCTTTGCCTAGTGCCAAAGTTCTCCCATGTGCATGATCTTTATTCTTTAATTTGACGTTACTGACAAGTAACTTAATCTTTTGTTTTTAAATTTATACTCAAGATGCTCTAGTGAGTTTCTTTGTAAAATGAGTAAATAAGAAAATGCATCTCTGAACATGCACATGAAGTGTCAGACAATTTACACGCATCTTCCAGCCTCGTTATTCTGGCAAAGGGCAACCAATCCAGGCACTTCTCTTGTCTCCAGTGCAGGGTGCGGCAGCCAAGATATTGCAAATTGTAATGTTTTAATTATAACCCAGCCGGGGATCAAACCCTAACCTGCCTGATCTCACTTAGGTGTCCTGACCACCATCTAGAGTGGCAGCTTCTTCTGTCACACGAAAATATTGTCACCTATGAGTATGCACTTTACCAACATTTCACCGTGATCAAAACTCGTAAACGGCAATAGTCGTCACCTACGAGGTCTGATCACAACCACGGTAGTGTAAACATACCTCGTAAGGGTCATTACATAAGAAATTCAATATTTATTTTTAAAATGTAATTAAATACTATTTAGTTTAATTGTTTGGAGTGGTTTATGTGAAATTGAAGAGGTTTGACAACGCTGCTTTAAAATAAATCAGTTTTTTCCTTCTCCTGAAAAATTATCTCTCTGCCACTTGCGAGGTCTGATCATGGGGGCATCGATACATTGAATTGACGCAAATACATCCCTACGCCTTCTCTCTGTTATTGTTGCCTTGTCATCAAAGCGCGACATGTTGCCAAGCTTGAGAAATCTGTATCTTATGAATGTTCATCGAACCGTTGGGTAGCCATTCTTCACATCCCATATCAATTCCGAAGGAAGAATTACGTTTTTGATTCATCGCTCCGAGATGGATGTAAGCTGTAAAAGCAGCTATGAGAGCTCGAACCTCAGTAGCATCTGTTGGTTTCCACTTGGCTCTATCAACCCTTTCACCCTCAAGGTTAGAATATCATTCACATGTGTGATGATGGAAAATTACTCTTTTTGCTCAAGGCAGATTGCTAACAAAATAGTTGACTTGGTGTAATTCCTAACTGCCATGAAAAAAAACCCAACTTCATACATAAATCTCAATATTTTCCATTCGGGTCATATTGACCCACGTTGTAGGTTTAAGAATAGTAAAATTCGAAGACATACTGTTGGACACGCAATGGACAGAAATGGCTAAAATTTGGCTCAGATGAGGGTATGGTGCATATTTAGAGTCTCAAGCTAATAATCTGTCATAATTTTCACAAAATCAATATGACCCACGTTGTAGGGATAGGGTTTAATAGTCATAAGCACTATGGTAGTAGTAGTAGTAGTAGTAGTAGTAGTAGTAGTAGTAGTAGTAGTAGTAGTAGCAGTAGTAGTAGTAGTAGTAGTAGTAGTAGTAGTAGTAGTAGTAGTAGTAGTAGTAGTAGTAGTAGTAGTAGTAGTAGTAGCAGTGGCTGCTCGTGGTTTATAAAACTGACCGGCCGTCATTCACGTCGACTATTTTTCCCTCCCCCACCCCCTTCCTTCACAACACACACTCACACACACACACACACACACACACACACACACACACACACACACACACACACACACACACACGCACACACACACGCACGCACGCACACACACATGCTCTCTCTCTCTCTCTCTCTCTCTCTCTCTCTCTCTCTCTCTCTCTCTCTCTCTCTCTCTCTCCTTATTTTATACCCCTACTTTCGCCATCCCCACCCCCTCCCCCACTCTCTCTCTCTCTCTCTCTCACACACACACACACACACACACACACACACACACACACACACACACACACACACACACACACACACACCACAGTAAACATTGTAATATAATGTGAAAGAGCTAAAATATGCGGTAGCGTCAAGAAACAATATTATGAATAATGTAAGATGGAAGTTACTGAGATTAATAGAAACTCACTTGATCGGCACAGTAAAAGAAACACACTACTTGAGTCAAAACTAGAAAACAAACTGAAAGTGAGAAGCAATAAATCGATGGTCCTGGCCTCCAGTACAGTACTTTACTCGTACTTTCTACACCCCCATACAAAATATCGACGTGCACTGAACCCGATAGATCTATATGTAATCTATATGTCCTGTATGATGACAAAAAGTCAATTGTTACTGTACCAGTGACGCTGTCCCAAGCAGATCAAGTCTACAATCAGATGCTATACAAAGCTGGACAAAGCACACAAGTATCCGATCATCATATCATCAAATGTACTTCATGGCCACAGAATTCTACACTTATAGAAGCGGAACTCCCTCTTCGTGATCGCCGATTCGCTGTGAGGAATTGAAACTAAAACATGGCGGCCAGTTGAGGGCACCTTTGGCTGCGCCACACAGCGAGACTTCGCGTTGCTATGCACGCTGATGCTAGTGGTAGGGCTTTGAAGACACCTTACATCAGTATTTTAAAACTTTCTTCGAAGAGTGAAATAGTCTAGTACATTTTCATTGCCAACAATATGTCATAATTGGCAATGTTACAATGTTTTTGTATTTTTGTATTTTTTTTAAAATGATGGGATGGGATCTAGATCTAGATCTAGATCTAGATCTAGATCTAGATAAATCTAGATCTAGATCTGTAGATCTACTAAAGATCTTCACAGTCACAATACACTTGATAATAACACTAGATCTAGATCTAATTATGAACATTAATTCTGTTGGAAAAATATATAGATCTAGAAAAAGTCTTGATTACGATAAGGGGACGCTGACAGTAACATCACTACAATATAATATTGTCATTAAACTTAAGGCCATCCAAAGCAAGCAAAAAAGAACAATATAAGCCTTTTCTCCAATTTACTAGATCTAGAAAGAGATAAATAAATTGAGCTTATATTGAGGAAATGTATTATTTCTCACTTTAAGAATTCATCTCTGTGTTTGCATCAGTAGTGTGTACAACAACATGCTTTGTTTTAAGCACGTGCGAGTCTAACAAATGCAAGAGATTGAAGAATGTGTCGGTTGCACATAAAATACATAGGCCTATTGTACATGCTGCCAAAAACACAAAAATGCAGAAAAGGCCTCAAAATATTGGTTTACACATAAATGCAAAACAAAGTAAACAAGAGTGGAACTGGCATATATGTTTCCTGAATATATGTTCAAAGTCATTTTCTGTGTGTTGGGAGTGTGATTTCTAATGCATGAATGATCCGATAGGCTCATTCGGATGTGATAATGAAGAAACTTGTGTCTACAGTCACAACAGAAAGAGTTCCATGGCGAGTGATCACTGGTCAAGGATTTCAGAGCTGTGTGCATTTTGAGAAAAACGTATCCCCATACCCTGGATCACATGTCGAGGGGATGGGCTTGCCCCCCCTGTAATGCCCGCACACAGTAAACAAACACACATTTTTGAACCCGTATAAGAAAAAATAAGTGTTGTCATGTTACGGATCAAATTGAAGTCCTGTTACAATTCAATTAATTGATAAAAGCGTGTATCGCAAGGCATCGGCTAACCCAGCACTATTACGCTATTTTATAAATACATTCGTCCGATCTGGAATCTTTAATCTTTAATTTTTAATCCCCGCACACAGTAAACAAACACACATTCATGAACACGTATAAAAAAATAAGTGGTCTCTTGTTACGGATCAAATTAAAGTCTTGTTACAATTCAATAATTGATAATAGCGCGCATTGCAATGCATTGGCTAACTCAGCATTATACGCTATTTAATAATACATTCGTCAGATTTGGAATCTTAAATTATAATCATAATTATATGTGCCGCGAGTGGGAAGTGAAAGTGAAAGGAATTGAAAATGCTTTTAAAAACAATTATGAAAGTAACATAATTAAAGTAGGACTAATTGTGCTTATAAAGGCCCAAAAAGGTATGGATGAGGAAATTAATGTTTCGGATGAAAATAATACGCTATCTCTACTACTGTAGCGCGCGATCAAAAATTTGATGCGTTACTTATTATCAAATATCTAGGCTGCTGAACTATCGAACACCTAGATTTAGATTCTCCTACTTTTACACAATGACTTAGATCTATATCAATTCGTCTTAACCGATGAGTATTTTTTTTCAAACATTAGTACACATCTATAGGTTTTATATTATTCTAGAAATTTCTTTAAGGAACATTTTTTAATAAATACTAGCCCAATATTTTTTTTTTAAATCCCCGTCAATAGTTTCTACAGATTTTTTAGAAGTTTATAGCTGGAGCTAAATCTCTTTTAAAAGCAAGTGCGTCCTTTTTTCTACTTCTGCTGGCGACATAAAACTAATTATTGAACGCATGTTTTGAGAACATTAATTAGATCCAGTGAAAAAATATGTTCAATGTAAAACACATTTCTTGTAACAAGTTTTGCTACTAAAAAATTACGTAGGCCACATGCGTATGCAAAATGTGTGTGGGAAGCTAGAAGTGCTGTGAACAATCCCATCCGTGTTACGAATTTTTTCACAGTTCTGTAGATCTTATATTTATAAACTCTCTAGATCTATGTCTGCTTTTTCTGTTGTTGCACCCAAAAACACACAATTTAAAACCTTGATTCCAATCTCTAGTTGCACAGTGAATTCTGTAACTCAAAATTACAAACTGGACAGTAACCGTTCCACTTTTCACTCGTTTGTAAAAGCCGCTCTTGCTTTAAAAGCTATAGGGTTACTTCCGAAAACGATAAAGTGCCCTCAAGACGCCATTGTTTTCGGTCTTCAATTCCTCACAGGTCACGTGGTACAGTTCCCGTTCTATAAGTGTAGAATTCTGTGTTCATGGCACTTCTCAGTTCTCAGAACTGAACACTGAACACTGTGTTGTAACAAAGTGGGGAAGTGTGTCAAATGCTAATTATAGAACTTGGTGTCTAGCTGGGGTGAGGGTTGAAAGGGGGAGGGAAGGGAGGAGGTTTTCGGCCCAGACTGTGACAGCCGAATGTTTATCGCTCCTCGTTAAAATTTTCCTTATATATCTTCACTAGACGATTCCTTCTTTCGCCGACCAGACTCCTAAGGGCCAGGTAAGTTATTAGTGGGGAGAAAACGATGGGTAAATGCCAAACAGGAACTATAGGTGGTTAAAAAGTCAATAAACAAAAAAGAGTAGTGCCATGCTGACAATAAATATTCTGATAGTAGTTAGAGAAAAGCTGAATGATAAATACATGTTTTGCTGATAAAATAATACATGTGTCTGTGCTGCTCAAGACAGTCTCATTCTTAATTTTGTAAGCTACAAAGAGGCCAATCTGGCAATTAAGGGATATACTAATCTTTCTGTGGACTGATGATGGATTTGTCCATGGGACTGATGTCATCGCTAGGCCTAAGCCTACTTTTTTGTCTCCGGCCAAGCCCGCCGTGTGTTTGGCCTCGTACGTAGTACGAAGTTCCGCGACGGGACGATTTAAAGTTACGAGCCGGCGCGATAACAAACGTGAAGGAATGAGGTTATGTCGCGACAAAACAGCAGTGAATCCCACTTGTCTATTTGAGCGCTTTCAAATCGGCAAGGTATTTTTGAATGTTGATACATGTTTGTTTGGATTTACTTAAAACTGAATGAAAATCGTCATCTGCAATAAACCTCTAGTCAACAGTTCAGTTGACAAAAATCTTGCCCATTTAACAAACCGCCCCTGAGTAGTAGTAGTAGTAATAGTAGTAGTAACGTCATAAGTATATTAATAAAATTGCCAGACAGTTGTAGGGGAAACATGTGCGTTGAGGTAATAAATATTACGGAAAGGTAGGGGAAAAGGGAGGGGGTCACTGGAATACAAGGGGCGAGTAGTACTTTTCGAGGTAAATTTAAAGTCTTTGAAATGTGGCTCGTCAATCATTAAGTCAGTGAGAATTTCGCAAGACCCCAAGTTCCAAATCCAGGTCATTGATTCACTTTGATTGCGCTTATCTTAAGTAGGGTTTTGGACTATCTCAAAACCCTGAAGCTGCAGATAGGAAGAATTTTTCTGCACTGAGTACCTATAGTTATTGAATCTAACTCTAAGGGTGGTGGTAGTTTGACCTACATACAGGGCTGGGCAGACTTTGCTTGCTATGAGGTAAATGACGTTTTTCGTTTCACACGTAGTGCTGTGAGAAAGATTTTTTTTAAAGTGGGGGCCTTCTACAAAATTAGTCACTTTCATGTAAGCACATGTCTCTTACATCTAGGTTTTTGACAAGGATGATTTTGAGGCGAGGTAGATCTACATGGGTTTATCGGAGCTGAGGATGTGGGTGTTACTGCTCTAGTGCGAATGAGAAGGTTCACTAGATTTGGGGGGGGGGGGGCTGTTGAAGTGAAAGCAGAGAAGGATGACGGAAAGAGGCTTTAATTGTGTCTGATTTTTTTCATAGATGATTTTCATCATCATCCTCCTCTTCCTCTTCCTCCTTCTCCTCTCTCTCTCTCTCTCTCTCTCTCTCTCGTCTCTCTCTCTCTCTCTCTCTCTCTCTCTCTCTCTCTCTCTCTCTCTCTCTCTCTCTCGGGATTTTAATAATTTTGAGACATTCCCTGCAAATAGCTCACGCTGTACCACTTTCCTAAGAGAAAAAAATGAAAGCGGCTTACGAGCTGTCTTCACTTTTTAAAACGTATAGAAAGAGATAGAAAAAAATATCTGTAAGTACATCTTTAAAAAAAATCTAAATCGGAAAGGCGTACACTTCGCTTTAGCCAGGCGCGGTTCGTCCATAAAGCACGGTCGTGCAGTGCCGCCCAAAATTTTTTAATGTTCTATTTCGTAAAGTTCAATAATATTAACAGAAAAGAAGCCAGAAACAAACAGTAACCAAATATCATACCAAAACAAGGTTCTTGCTGGCGCTGTAACTGTCATTTTTGTGTCTATAGCGCCGTAAAACATCTACTTTACTATGCCAAAGTCCACGTGCTTTAACTTAACAAAATAGGATATTCAACTGTGTAACCTGACCTATAAATCGCTCTTTGGGATAACCCAACCGATGATGACACTCTTAGCGAGTTTGGCGGTACATTTATATTAATAGACGGCACATCTCAAATATGCTCCTGCCGAATAGTGCCGAAACATAGCCCACAGTAGGCAGTCTAAAAATAAACGCGATAGACTGTACACTCTTTTTATTCCAAAATTATGTGAGCCTCGGAGGAATACAACAGACTGCTCAAGTGAAATGCCATTGGTTCATTGTCTTGCCCCTATTTTAAGTGACTCTGTGACCGTGAACCTGAGGGAGGTGAACGTGGCACACTTAAGTCACCCTCCTATGAGTTGTGGCTTTGAATGGTTTTGTAGTAGAGTGGTGAAAGTTATTACTTAAGTGTTAAGTTCTAATGCAAGATGAGCAAAATTGATGTTTAGCTAACAAACAAATTTAAATCTAGTCCTAGAAATAAAAGCGACAAGTAAAAAGAATGAAAATAAAAGTACGATATCCTCCCTCACAACCCAAAGATCCTAAAAGTAGACACCATCTCATTAACTATATCCTTGACTACCTTTAGCCTGCGATAGCTTAATTATGCACGCCCACTTTTTAGCCCCACGAGCCGCCCCTGGTTTTAGCTTACAATTTTTAATGGGTTGCAATAAGACATACTCTTTGGCTATTAACGCAGTCCATGTATACAGCTTGGGGGAACTGTTGAGAAGACGAGATGGCTGATAGTGACAGATACTTTCGTGGCCATCAAAAGACAATTGTGTTAGAGAATAGAAACAGTTGTAGCCGAGTTCCCGCTTGCAGTCGATCGAGTTTTCTGCAGCAGACGAAGGTTAGTTGTATTATGAGTGTGTTGTTGACTTGGTAAAAACATCGGGTATCTGAAAAAAGAGAATCAATTTAAACGTAATAACTAGGACATCTTTTGACCAATTTCAACAAAACCTTGAACAAATCAGGGACTTCACATTTTTCAATATGAACAAAATTAATCAGTGTGTTCGAAAAGTAACAAATTTCAAAAACGGCCAAAAAAAATAAAAATATTGAGTGAAACGTCAAACTTTGCAACTTTATATGAAAATTAACCATATTGTTCTATAGTTTTCTCAGTTCAAATATACACATAACAAATCCAAATACCTCATGGAATGACCAAATCACACCTAACAAATCCAAATGCATGTCAAATGACGTCATAAAAAGTCCTAATACAACAATAGCAAGTTCAAATGTAAACATTGAAATCTCAAATGTAAAACTTACCGAATTCAAATGCCACATAACAATTTCAAATGTAAATATTATGATTGAACTGGAGACAAAGGAGGCTAAAAGTATAAGAAGTGTATCACGGTAAAAAGTAAAAGGGTTAGGGATTTTTTGCAACGGAAAAATTAGATGTAAGCTGTGTGATGCCACAAGGAATAAATCACGTGAAACGAAACTAACTGAAAATTTTTTTAACCCGAAAATAAACCTACATGTTTAAACAGAAATTAATGGTTGTGATAAAAATCAACAAACTGCGGGAGTATTATAGAACTAACTGGAGGAAATGTAAAGCCAAGTATACTTTTATTTACTTTTTGTTGCACTACAAAACGCTGTGGCATATAGGCTTGCATTGATCTGAAAACTGCTGCGATTTTCACTTTAGATCTAGTCACATCTCGGGTTTTTTGTTCCATCAACTGGGCAAGTGTCCTTTGTCGATGAGTCTGCTGAGTGATCATAATTTAGTCTCTTGCCTCAGCGAATATCTGTTTCAAACCGTATTCCCCCCAAAAAAATTTCAATGGTGAAATGGTATAAGGTTTAACGTTCGCTGAACGGGAAATACGTGTAAAGTGCCTTTCCCAAGGACACAACGCCGGACTGAACTGAGGCTCGAACCCCCGAACTTTAATCTCACGATTACAGGTCCGATAGCCTAACCACTAGGCTACCCACACCACTAAATCGTATTTTTCCAAATTAAGAAACATTTTCACAGAGGGTTAAACAAGGTATGCAGGTGGCAAAATATTTCACCTCGAGTTTATTTGATGAAACGAAACTGCTAAGTGAAGCAAGAAAAAAAAACAAAAACAAAAACAAAAACAAAAACAAAACTGAAAATGAAAACAAACAAGTTTATACAAAAAGAATGGCTATGATAAAAATCCACTAGATCTAACTGCTGGTATAAATATAATAATATATAAAGGTTATAACTAGTTTGATGAAATATAAAGCCAAGTTTACATATAATGGGTGACACAAAATACTATTGCACTACAAGACACTTCGACAAAGGCTTACATTGATGATCTGAAGGCTGCTGCCATATTCACTATAGTCACGGCTTGGGTTTTTTGTTCCATCACCTGGGCAAGTGTGACCATGCTTTGTTGATGAGTCAGTTGAGTGAGCATTTTGGTTTTTTGTTTCACCGAGCCTCTGTTTCAAATCGTATTTCCAAATTCAAAAGCGTTCTCGTAGATGTTAAGAAAAGGTGTGTTGACCCCCAGTCTATTAATGAGTTGCCATTTAAAGCTTTCTTTAGTGCACGAGCGTTGTTACATACTCTGCACACTTCGTTGTTGGGATTGTTGGAACAGTTTCTAGGAGGGATGGGTTGGAATGTTAGCTGCCATTCATTCTACATGAAAGTCGTGAAAGACCAGGCCATCCTCAGCACTGAATGTCATCGAACAAAGCATTGACCACTCCGTGCTCTTCCTCGGTTTTTCTTCGTCAACAATTTAATGATACTAGCCTCGTCGATGAAGGCAAATTCACACCGCTAAATGTTCAGCATCAGCCATGCTGCATATTGATGTCTGGTTGCTTCAGCGAGAGCATCCTCGTGATTTTTTTTAAATGGTGATCGATTCACCCTAAAATGAAACTGCTTATGGTTGTCTTCAACTCAGTTTGAGCACATTAAAAATGCTTGTCATGCTGAATGATCTTTGTTGAGGATATAATTTGCTTCTGCTTTGTGGCATTTGCACTTGCTGTTGTGTTACATTTGGGTTAGCTATTTGTACATTTGAACTTTCAATTTGGCGTGAAGCTTTCTATGCGGCATTTGAACTTGCTATAATATGGCATTTGCATTTCTTAGATGTACATTTGATCTGAAAAAACAAACAAACAAACAAACTATATTTCCAATAATTTTAGAGCATTTGACAACAGACTTTTAAAATTGAAATTGGAAAGCAAACCTAGGGAAGGTGGTGGGCATTTAAGGTGCATGCTCCAAGTATTGACTATTTAAAAAAGAAATAAAAAAGAAATGATTGGAGGGGAACAAGTTGGGGGAATGCGGTGACCATTCCTTTGTAAGCTTTTAAGCTTTCGGTAAAGGGCGTCGCTAAACTTTTCTTGTAACAGTAAAAAGGCCACTCATGATGTGTAGATGTGGTCACTAAAACTAGACCTCCTCAACAGCATAACGCCTTATCTTATCTCCCCGAAACTTCTCGTAAATTTTCTCAACACGGTGAAATACACATCTGACGTGACTCGGGGTTTTACGGTTTTCGTCCTGAAACAAAAACGTAGTTGAACACTTTTAAGAAGTTATCTTTTGCGTTTTACCCAATTTTGCTTGAAATATAAAAAAAACCCACTTTATTATTGTTAAACAAATGAGTTGATTTTTGTTCATACATGTATTGACAAATTTGGCGTCAACCTGGCTGAACTTAAACTGTAAAAAGTTTTGTTGAAATAGCTGCAAAGACGACAGAGTAATGACTTCTGTTTTTTGTTTTTTTGACTTCCTGTGTTATGGTCAGTCAGTTGGAAAAGCGGCGCTTACCAGTTGATAACGGGCAATTCAAACAACAACTACAAGAACAACAGAAACAACTACAATTACACTATCAACACAAACATTATCATCATCATCATCATCATCATCATCATCATCATCATCATCATCATCATCAACATTATCATCATCATCACCATCATCATCATCACCAACATCATCATCATCATCATGGCGCTTTGCATTTTCCGGAAAACTCCAAGGTATTTGCCCCCCAGGCCCAACTTTTGGCTTTACCCCTTCTTCTTAAAATTTCCAGAAAAAATAATTTCCCCCCCCCCCCCCCCCCAAAACAAAAGAAATACAATAACACAACGCGGCGGGGAGCCCCCCCCCCCCCCAAAAAAAATAAACAGATAGAGCCTGGGCCCCCCCCCCCCCCCCCCCCCGCCCAATTTTTACACATGCCCATCAGTTCACACGCGGTAAGTAAGCAGACTTTCCCTTGCATGTGCTTGTGCATCCGGGAGGGCATGTCGCCACCGCGGCCGCTGTCGTCGTCGTCGTCGTCGTCGTCGTCGTCGTCGTAGTAGTAGTAGTAGTAGTAGTAGTAGTAGTAGTAGTAGTAGTAGTAGTAGTAGTAGTAGTAGTAGTAGTAGTAGTAGTAGTAGTAGTAGTAGTAGTAGTAGTCAGGGGCGAAGGCTGACTTGTTTGACAGGGTAATCAAAGTCAAAGTGAGATGGGACCAGATAAGGCGTGGGGATATCAGACAAGAATCTTACTCGAGGCAGCCACACTGAGTTGTGAATAAAAACAAATCCTGAATTCATGTATGCATGTTCAAAAGCTAAAATAATCGGAAAAGTATTTCATTAAATATTTATTCCAACAAACATTAAATCTATCTTCAGATGTGAATACACAGACACAAAGCAAAGAAGCAGAGATGTCAGTACTACACTTCATTTCTTTTTGGTAACACCAGTGAGTCAAACTCTTTGGTAGAACATGACAATTATTATTATTTATTTTTTCACATTTGGCTGTTTTTGTCTAGCGTTTCGCGTCCAGGAGCCGGTGTCATAATCGAGGTCACGATCGGATTAGGGCCTATAGGACGGTAAAAAGTCGAGGGGAAAAAACAAGAACTCGCAACAGTTAAGATATTATTAGGACTTAGTTCACCTCATATCTGTGATGTAGACTCGATCAGTGTAATGATTAGCTTACAAAATCAGTACTTGTGACTGCTTATAACTGTGGCCCGAAAGGGGTGAACAGGGTATATGTGGCAATGAAACAGCTTTGAGTGCTGTATACATGTTCCCTTCAACTCTTTTGGTAGACTCTTCCAGACTCACTTTAAGCTTGCTTAATCAAAGCTTGCGACTGCTTACGGAGTGGTCCGATAGGGGTGAACCGACCATTTCTGTGGCAATGAAACAGTTTTGAATGTTGTTAGGCAAACTGTTCATTTGAGATTATAAACGTCTTTTTACATTTAATTTATGAGGTTTACATTTATGGGTGAATTTGACTGTGGCAATGTTTAAAAATTAGGAAGGGAAGCAGTGATTATTTGATTATATAGACGCTTCGCCACTAGTAGTAGTAGTAGTAGTAGTAGTAGTAGTAGTAGTAGTAGTAGTAGTAGTAATAGTAGTAGTAGTAGTAGTAGTAGTAGTAGTAGTAGTAGTAGTAGCAGCAGTTCAAGTGGCGTCGGTAGTTCAGGGTTTTGCTACCGGACTAGTAATCGTTTGGGGGTTTGAGGCTCAGGCTGAGGTTTTGTGTCCATGAGAATGGTATCTTACACGCACTTTCCTCACATCGACCATGCGTGATTGGGTACCCGACCATAGACAGCGATCAATTTTGTCAGTATGTTAGTGTTTTCATCAATATCATTTCTCAACGTGGACCTGATATAGGCCACGAACAAACGTTTTTCCAGCTTTCCCTTTCCTGGACTATCCGCTCGATGTTATTCCATATCTTCCCACTTTTCGGTACATCAATTTCTGTGACTCTTCTCCAGGGTCCACGTGGTCTTCCCCTTGATCTTTTATCGTGTACGTTCCAATCCATCACTTTCCTTGTTAAGCAGCAGCTTGACTTCCTGAGAAAATATCCATTCCATCGCCACCGCCTTCTCCCCGCCTCATCTCTGACTGGGTTCTGTCTTGTTCTCCTTCAAATTTCCTTGTTGGTGCCCCTGTCTGTCCATCTATTTTTCAGTAACTTCCTCAGACTTGTTCAAGTAAACCTGGATCCTCTTTATGAAAGTCTGAGAGATGTGTCCCATGTCCCACATCAATACAACAAAACTGACTTCACATTTGAGTTGAAGGTCCTCAGCTTTGTTCGAAGTGGAATATTCCTGATCCTTCAAATCCAATTCAAAGATATAAACGCAGCTTTTGCCTTTCCGATGCGGGACTTTATTTTAGCACCTCTTCCTCCCTCTCGATCAATTATTCGACGTCTTCTAGTGCATTTCCCTCTATTGTGACCTGCTCCTTTGGACTTTCCGGGATGACTCCTCAACCAACAGGCTTTTAAAACTGTTGTCTTTGCTTGCATCTGTTCTTGGGTGTGTGACAAGCGCCAAGTCATCTGCAAAGTCCAGATCGTCCAATTGTGTCCATGGGGTCCACTGTATACCGTTTCTGTGTCCTCTGGTGGTTTACTTCATCAGCCAGTCAATTGCCAAGATAAACAGGAAAGGTGATAGTAAACATCCCTGTCTCATACCAGTCTTGATGTCAAAGCTGTCAGTGAGCTGGCCATCATGTATAACTCTGCAACCCGTCCCTTCATACATGTTTTTGATGAGGTTCACCTACTTTTATTGGAGTCCGTGATGTCTCAGTATCTTCCATGGTGTTGCTCGGTTTATACTATCACAGGCTTTCTCATTGTCAAATGTTATTGATTTAGCGCCTTTTAAATGGCAGCTTGCACTCTATGCTTTCAAAGAAGATTAGGTTGTTTCAGAATGATATCATGTCTGCTAAAGTAATAATAAAGATTGTAAAGCACATAGAACTTGCTGTTGAGTAGGACTTTGCATTACACAAATGCAATTTTTATTACTAATACCAATATTATTTGTTATCTTAGTTTTATTTTAGTAGAGGTATTACGGCACTCGCAACTGCATAAGGTTATTTGGACTCCAAGAGGTGGATGTCAACAGAGAAGTCCTTACTGGGAATAAGGCTTACTCTGCTCACCTCTCTAGCTTCAACAACACAAAGTCTGCTTTGACTATCGAGGCACCCCAGAAATAGCGGGTCATTAGAGTGTGACATGCATGCAAAACAAGTAGAGGAACACTGACGATAGTAAGGATTTGGAAAGAAAAAGGAGCAGTTCCCAGTTGCAGTTCAAACACAGTTATGAGCATGACATTATTGAATCAGCCCATTTACAATTCTAATGGGCAAAAGAACAAGTTAATGTACCCCCTTTGGGAATGGCATAAA
>NW_004799412.1:14815-16007 GCF_000002075.1 Aplysia californica | reverse complement strand
GGGGGAGGGAGGAGGAGGATGACCGGAAGAAGAGGAAGGGGATGGAATATAATGATGAGCCAATCATGCCAATGAATGGTTGCTTGTAAATGCTGTAAACGTTTTTTGGAAGTCATCTGTACAATTTAGACCATTTTATAGGTCTGGCTGGGTTTTTTTTTCATCTTGCCTGCCCCTATCACGGTTGTAGGGGAAGAGCCCGGAATCGATAGCGCATCTTAAAATATTTAACTTTTGGCGAATTTGCGAGTGATCCTGATACAGGGCTATGAAAGAATCATGTCATTATCATTCCTTTTATGTGTGTGTGTATGTGTGTGTGTGTGTGTGTGTGTGTGTGTGTGTGTGTGTGTGTGTGTGTGTGTGTGTGTGTGTGTGCGCGTGCGTATGTGTGCTCAAGACTCATTTGTTTAATTCTTAGAGTTGAAATAGTGTGTTAATAAGTGCAGATATGGTTGTTTTTTCACTGCTGTCCTTTCCTGTATAATATGGTTAATGTATGGCTGTAAAAGTTCTTCTTTATGTGGTTGAACTGGTTTTTCTTGTTTCTGTTAAATATTTTCTCTTGTGTAAATGATCAAATGATGGATGTAAAGTGCTCAGAGCTTACACTACATGTAGTATGGGATAGAGCACTGTATAAATGCAATCTATTATTATTGCTGGTATTATTAAATACTGGGCTCAATTTAAAGACACAGAGATAGAAGACTAGAAGCCCCAGAAATGTGGTGTTTAAGGAGAATACATAGAATCTCATGAATAGAGAGGAAGACAAAGGGAGAGTGTTTCAACTGGCAGGTTATGAAAGGTCTATAATCAGAACTATCAGAAAAAGATAATTGGTGGGTGGTTGGAGCGTGCTCTGGTGTGGTTTACTTCTTCTTTCCTATCAAACATCTATCATCCTTGTCTCCCCTCCTTCTTGTTTGTGTTTGTTACTCTCTTGTAACACCTCTAACCCTATGGCGCTCATATGACCTTATTATGCAGTTGCGAGCGCCGTAAACCCTCTACTAAAACTAAACTCTCTTGTAACACCTCTAATCTTCGGCACTTATATTACGACCTTATTGTGTTGCAAGTGCCGTAAAACTCTTACAAACGCTAAAAACTTTACTAAAACTAAAAAAAAAACAACTAAAAGACTAACCAAACATCTCCCCCCCTCCTCCCTCCCCCCTTTTCCCTC
>NW_004799412.1:12900-14135 GCF_000002075.1 Aplysia californica | reverse complement strand
TGTGTGTGTGTGTGTTTATGCGTGTGTGCTTATATTCAATGTAAATGTTATGTTTGGATGCGTGTTTGTACATGTATTTGTGTATGTTTTATACGTGTCTGTGTGCATGCGTGCGTGCGTGCGTGTGTGTGTGTGTGTAGATGCGTGTGTGTGCGTGTGTGTTTGTGTGTCTCTGTGTGTGTATGTGTGTGTGTGTGTTCACTTTTGAAATGATCCACTTTTGTTTCGATAGCAAAAATTACACTCCCCAACGTTCCTAAATAAACCTTCTAAATGTCGTTTTTTGTGTGTCTTGTGGGAAGTTAAATTCCACAAAACCTCCAGTGCGTGGTTGGCGGGTGCTCTGATGTGGTTTGCTTCTTCTTTCCCATCAAACATCTATCGTCTTTATCTCCCCTCCTTCTTTTTTTGTGTGTTTGTTACTCTCTTGTAACACCTCTAATCTTCGGCACTTATATTATGACCTTACTGTGTTGCAAGTGCCGTAAAACTGCTACAAAAACTAAACCTTCAATCTAGTTAATTTGATGTCTGTTTCCAGACGGGCATTGATCACTTCTCACGCAAGAAACGATTCACACCAGGCACCTCGACATGGCCCAGGACCAATCTGACCTTCCGGTAAGTCGCTTATGGAAATAAATATATTATATTATGGTCGCTTTTAAGCACAAGGGGGCTATATCGAAAAACGCTGTTTTGAGAAAATCAACAAAGGAAAAGTTTTGGACGCTTGTTCAATTTCTTTTTTAAAAAGACAAGGAGAGTTTTCTCTATAACCAAACAAATATACACACAGATGAAACCAAATTTCTCCTCTATAGGTAGGGCAATGCCCACTCTAGGTGAGGGTCAAGATTTCTGGAAACCCCCGGAATCTGGGGTAGCCCGCTTGTCCTTAAAAGCGACCATATATGTTATAACACCCCCCCCCCTCCTCCTCAGCACACCCCTCCCCTTTCAGTGGGTGGTGGACGGGTGCTCTGGTGTGGTTTGCGCCTTTTCCCCTGTCAAACATCTCTGTTGTCCTTATCTCCCCTCCCTCTTTTTCGTTGTTTTTGTTAATTCTCTTGTAACACTTCTAATCTTTGGCACTTTTTTTTTCCCCCAAGTGCCGTACAACTCGCACTAAAACAAACTAAAGACCAGCTTTCCCCTGAAAGTGTGGTGTGACAAAAGGTATAGACCCCTGACACCTCACACCCTCCTTGATTCCAAACTTATCAAGGGAGATT
>NW_004799412.1:11223-12365 GCF_000002075.1 Aplysia californica | reverse complement strand
AAAAAAAACAACAACAACAAACAAACAACCCCCAACAAAATCAAATAAACCATTTCTTTCCCTTGGGGCATTATAAGGAAACCAAGATCTGAAGGGATGGGGGGAGGGAAGTTGTGCCTGGTCAGTCTAATTCCTTAATGTCCACCTCCGAGGCAAAGCTATATAATGCGCACTACTTTATAATTGTTTAATAAGACCCGAGAGGCCAAGCTTGAGGCCCATCTTCCAGGATGTACTTCTATAAGTGCTGCAAGAGCCGTAAAAGTCTTACTAAAATTAAACTGGTTTGCAGATATCATCTCCACTATGCAGCCTCTCAAGCTTCAGAAAAATCAACGTAGGCAGATGGAAACATTATGTTTTCCAACTCACTTAAGATACAATAAAAACTTGAGAGTAGACTTCCAGATGAACAAATAGATGCTGAGGGGTAGGTCCACAGTTAGCCCAGCGTTGATACTTGAGATCAGGAGTTTGGAGGGGGAAAAGCCTCTTTTGTTCTATGAGTGAGTGAGTGAGTGAGTGAGCGAGTGAGTGAGCGAGTGAGTGAGTGACTGCTTCGTACGTCCTTCGCCGTGCAAGATGAGCGACGTAAACAACAAACAAGTACTTAAACCTTTAAGAGTTTGGCAGATGAACACTTGAATTCTTTCGATGTCTGGCCCGTTATCTCCACAACCATGTCTTTCCTGTTTACCCCAGTGTCACACCACGATAGTCCCCTGTACTCCCTGCCCTCCCCCTCCCCCCCTCCCCTATTGTCTCCCCAAACTCTCTGTCTTATCCCGGACCTCTGGATGTACACCTCCATTGTCCCCATGGCGGACACAAGCCATGAACGCTAATTGACCGAGGCCTTGTCCTTGTACGGACTGACGTGAGGCAGCGTGGTGAAATCAGGCGCTCGTCAAAATAAATACAAGTAAAGAAACTGATACTTTTCAGGTGGTTTGACAATTTTTGTCGAAATTTTGATCATTGGCTCAACATCTTCTATGTCCATTTAGAAACTCATTTAATTTTCAGAGTGAATTATATTGAAAAACGCTGATTAAAGGCACAACACTGGTAAATTGTTAGTGTCCACAGACTCTGAGGCTTTGTTAATAACCAACCTTTGGTGGCCATTTTCTCCCTACTTT
>NW_004799412.1:5868-7922 GCF_000002075.1 Aplysia californica | reverse complement strand
CCCCGTGTCCCCTCCCCCCACTTCAACAAACACTTCTCCTCTTTCCGGTAGTATCGGTGACAACCGAGCCCCAGAACCAATCCCCTGCAGACTTGTCAAGGGCTCGTCTCCTGTGTGGCTCGTATTAAAACCCTCACCCTCGGCTCTCTACTCACCACTAACTCAGCCGAGCTCTGCTCACTCACAAGACCGCTTTCCTTCAGTCACCGCTACACCTTCTTCGAGCCCAGTTTGCAGTCAGAGTCAGAGCAGTTAATTAGATCTACTTCTCAGGCGACCATGCAGGTATACCGTAACTCCTGCACAAGGGAGCGTTCGTTCTTCGTTAAAAAAAATAGTTCGTAATTTTGATTTTTTTAAAAACCACCGCGTATGATGTTCGCTCAATTTGCTTCGCGGAGTTCTGCGCATGTGGTTTCTCAGAAGTTTGCACACAAAAAAAAGTAGCTTGTTAATTCAAATTTAAATGATCCTGATTCTGAGCACTTTTCCCGGGGTTTTTTTAAATGAAAAAAAAAGAGAAAAAAAGAACAGTATTTTGATATTTTGGTAAAATTAAACACGATTGACACCGTTAAAATGTACTTTTAAGCTATAGTTATTTTCTAGAATTTTGAGTAAACTAGAAGAAAAGTAGGTTTGTCACAGAAAAACACCTGAAACTGAGACACAGAACGTGGTCAATGCCATGAAATAATATCGTTTGATCTGCTGTCGCCGAGTTTAATTATTTACATGTATCTATTAGGTGTAGGATAAACCACGGAATTTTTTTACCATATCATTTTGCGATTTGTTGACTGTTATTCATCATCATCATCATCATCATCATCATCATCATCATCATCACCATCATCATCATCATCATCATCATCATTTTTTGCATCATCATCATCATCATCATCATCATCATCATCATCATCATCATCATCATCATCATCATCATGGTAAGTATGTCCCTTCTTGCACTCCCGCTTTGGGTTCTCACGTCTTTACTTTCTGAGCACAACTTTAACACCGGAAGACGTTTGACTGACTTCCTTACTTACACCACGCCCTTCTCACTCTCACTCTCCTGTAAAAGACTTTGCGCATGCGTACCACGATATTTCGCACTGGTTCCTTCTTTATCTTTTCACCAGGGGACGTTTTGTATCATGTTTTTATTTCCCTGATGTTGCGCACATGATATTACTCATCCTGACCTGGTTAGCCCACCAACCTGTTGTCTGTCATTCGGTGACAGATAGTGTTTGGGATTCAGCAGCCGTCATATGGCGCTCATATCACCGTTGACGACTCAGCAGCGGTCACATTTGCCGGAAATCTGGCTCTGGCATCAGACAACCATAGGTTTCTGCGGTGGCCAGATATAGTCCATTGCTTGTTCTTGCCTGGCAATCGTCTGCTCTGCTGCTAGCTGTCTCCCGCCCGCCTGCGAATAGGGGTCTGCTGAGCTGGGAAGCCAGACGAATCCCCCCAGCCTGTCTTGTAAGATTTTGGCGGGGTTTCTTCTTCGCTCATCTGCTAGCTACTAGCTGTGTGTGCATACACAGACAGTGGTGACGTCACCCGTCTTGTCCTTTTAGTACAGTTTGGTCACCAATGTGTTGACATTGTCTGAACAAGACACTGCACCTCGTGTATGGTTAGCTTTTCCGTCGTCAGGTTTCGTCTTTGTTCCTGTCCCTTTCTGTGTGTGAGTGATTGATTAGAAGTCTGGTGTCTGTCTGTTCTATCGCTTGTCTGTTGTCTGGGTTATGACACACACACGCACGCACGCACGCAAGTACGCACACACGCACGAACGCACGCATCTACGAAAGCATGACGTCACAACGTCAGCTCAGCCTGGGAAAAAATAATTCCAGTCCGATTTGGAACTTCGTGTATGTTTTTGTTTAACCGCTGGAGCTGTACGACTATTCATTATTCTCTTAAATTGTGTGTGTGTGTGTGTGTGTGTGTGTGTGTGTGTGTGTGTGTGTGTGTGTGTGTGTGTGTGTGTGTGTGTGTGTGTGTTTGTGTATGTGTATGTATGTGTATGAGTGTGT
>NW_004799412.1:3208-4414 GCF_000002075.1 Aplysia californica | reverse complement strand
ATATATTGCCTCTACATTCTTGAGAGGTTGCCACTTCTTTGTCTCTCAGGATTCTGTCTTACTATTGCGCCATTTTCTGTCAATAAAAGAACTCGTTCGTTGTTCAGGGTTGGTTTTTTAAAAACCTCCCAGTTCTCAAAAACTGCTAATTTTTCTTTCCTTATCTAGAACTTCTACTATCTCTCTTTCCTTCCTTCCTTTCTTCATGGTCACATGGTCATGTACCTTCTGTTCTGACGATTGACGATCACCACCACTGACCATCACCACTGCCGTCCATCAACCATGACTGACCGACCCTCGGTGATGTATTGCGATGTTAATTAATTGCTTAAGGAGGTGGTTGCATAACTTTACGCTGTACGTAGATAGATATACTCACAGGAAATAGCGCGTGAGTGAGCGTGTGCAGGGCTCTGCACGCTGTCCCAGAATCAGGCCAGGAGAAGTTACTTATCTTTCTCAGATACCTTCCAACTGCTGAGTTTCAGTTTGGCTGTCGTTTGGTTCTAGATCTTGTTCGGAATTAACGATACTCAAGCCTGTGAAACAACCTGAGAACTTTAAACGACTATTTTGAGAAAGGGGCCCTTCAGCCTCGGTTGGGGGGAGGTCGAAGCGGATCTGATATCTTTCTTTACGCTGTCAAAAAGCCGCGCGGTCTCTGGAAGTTTCTAGATGAATGTCTTCTTCCCTGGCGAAACGTAAACACACAGGGCAAGCTGCTGGCTCTAACGACGTCATGTTCAGGCCGGAGACAGCTTGACCAGCAAGCACCGCGGCCTATCTCCAGGTCCCTGGCCGCTCTGACGTTGTCCAGATGGTAGGGCTGGGCAATGAGTCGCTTTAGAAAAATCCGAATAATATGGTAGTGCACCTCTTCGGGATATACATGTAATGTTATATTATGATGTGCACCTCTTCGGGATATACATGTAATATTATATTATGATGTGAACCTCTTCGGCAAACGGGTTAGAACCACTTCGACAAACGGGTTAGCACTACTTCAACAAAAGGGTGCACCAACATCAGCAAACGGGTCAGGAAAGAGAGTAAAGAGTCTGAATTCGGGTCATGTTTCATTGAGAATTATACGGTTTATATATTATCCGGATTTTGTCCACCTCTACCAGATCGGGTAATTGTGGGCTCAAGACGACGTTACTCTCGGGCAGTGTGTGTGTGTGTGTGTGTGTGTGTGTG
>NW_004799412.1:1978-3108 GCF_000002075.1 Aplysia californica | reverse complement strand
GTGAGTGAGTGAGTGAGTAAGTGAGTGAGTGAGTGAGTGAGTGAGTGAGTGTGAGAGAACTGAATGCACCCCAAAAAGCACCAGAACGGCCAAGAAGCAGAGCAGAGAAGAGATGAGGACATTAGTGCTGGGAACTAGAGTTAATGCTGCATTGTGAAGTAATCTCGTTTGTGAGGAAGCAGATGGCCCTTGGGGTCTGCGTCCCCCGCTGCTGGGGCTGCACATGGCTGCTTGTCTCAACCAGGACGGGGGAAGAGGGGGGGAGGTGAGGGGGTAGCTGTTTGTCCCACCCTGGACGGGGGGAGTCTGTGCACGCCTGGGTGAGCAAGTTTAGATCGCGTATCTGATCTGTATAGCGTTGGCGAATGGGTGAAGGGGGAGTAGAGGGGGTTGGGAGAGAGAGAGAGAAAAACTTACTCGCTACACTTCCTCGATCTACGCAGAGAATCCAGACTCTGACGAAAAGGCTCGTTTCTCTCTCATTTTTTATCTAATTTGCGAAAACTCCAATAACAGTTATGTCGTCTTCTGAATATGCATGAGGCACTGGTTCTACATTTATACATTAATGTGTCACGACTTGTTGCGGTCTACATTCGTACGAAATTTGTCGATATTTGTTTAAATGGAGCCCGAAATATTATTTCTTGTTCTATTACTCGCGCTGAATCCGTTTACATCCGCGATGTCATGATTTGACCCCTCGCCTAGCACGCGAAAGACGTGAGTTCAATTCCCACGCGGTGAGGAAATTCTATCTCGAATCTATTTTCGATTGAGACGTAGACATAATATATCCCTAGCTCATCTTTCTCTTTCACTTTCGTCCGTCCTGATAGAAAGGTTTGAAGAAGCCAGCCTCTTAAAATGATCTGATCGTTATGATGGAGGAGTTACAGCAGATAGAGTTACGTCATAGAGGGTTACATTATAGAGAGTTACATCATATGTCACATTTACAGCGCAATCTTTAGCCAAATCAAACTCAACGTCAGTGAGGCGGTTTTGTGAGAGGCTAGCCGCTGACAGAGCTAAACATGCGAGAGTCGTGATGTAAACTCGGCCTGCCTTTGCGCGCCAAAAGTTTCTTCTTCTACCCCCCCCCTTCTCCTCCTCCTCTTCCTCCTTCC
>NW_004799412.1:0-1708 GCF_000002075.1 Aplysia californica | reverse complement strand
GAGAGAGAGAGAGAGAGAGAGAGAGAGAGAGAGAGTGAGTGAGTCGGGCCTCACGGTTTGTGGTTCGTGTGTGTCTGTGAGTGAGTGCGTGTGCGTGCATGTGTGTTTGTGAGCGCGTGTCGCGTTTATAGTGTGTATCACAAGCCTGAGATTCCGCTGCGAGTCAGATTCAGCCAGTCTATGACGAGGCAGTGTGTGAGGCAGTTGTTGTAAGTCTATGAGGCAGTTAGTTGTGAGTCTGTGATGAAGCAGTTGTGAGTGAGTAGACACCTAGTGAGCCGCTGGGACTGGGTCCTGCATGGCCCGTGTTCGGTTCCGTCTCTCTCTCTCACACACAGTCACAGAGGATGTGTAAGTCACACATCTTGGACCACGTTGTCGTATACGTGACGAGGCCTTCGCTCAAACTGTGGGGAGTTTTTGAGACACAGAGGAAGGAAAAGTTCTCGCGAGCTGGCTGGCCTGGCACTAGGAGTTGTGTGAGGGGCCAGTGGTTGTTTCTACTCGGATTCTCTGCATTGGCACGAGTCTTACACCATATATTTCTTCTGGCTTGGGACCGTTATTTGTTCTTTTTTGTTTGTTTATTTAATAATAATAATAATAGATAGCATTTGTATAGCGCATATCCCCGCTCAACAGCAGGCTCTATGCGCTTTACACTATATTTATTTATTTATTTATTTAGAGTTATGTCTGTGTGCACGTGCGGCTTTTCTCAGGTTATATCGATAGCCTTGCGTGGTTCCACAATTGTAAAAACGTGTTTAAATTTTCTTCGCTCGCGGCAAAGCGTTCGTTAGGCCGACATGTGTGAGTTGCCATTTGGTTACTTATGAACTTTTCAACTCGAGGATAAATTATTGCATTTTAGCGTCAGTGACTGCAGTTGAGATCTTCTAAAGGGCTACATAGAGTTCGTTATTACGTTATTATGAGGTTCCTAGTACATAGTTGTGTTTCCCACGTCTAGAAGAAAGTGACACGTTTCCTGTGTTAATTCTGTCCTCTCAAACTGTATAGAAGAAAAAAGACATTCGTCGTGCAATTAGTCTAGTAATTGTGTCACAACTGGCCATATGGCAAGAGATCTTTTTTCTCGAACTTGCGATGAGTTTTCTTTCTTTTTTCTTTCTTTTTCTTATTCTTATTCTTTTTCTTATTCTTTTTCTTTTTCTTTTTCTTATTCTTTTTCTTATTCTTTTTCTTATTCTTTTTTTCCTTTTCCCCCCTTTTTTTGTACTTTTCCCTGTACTTTTCCCCCCGAAAAGTTGACGACATTTGTTCCCTCTCTGAGACCTATGCTAGTGCCTGTACTTAAGTGCTGTTAACGAGACCAGTGTATTTTTAGCCACTGCCTCTTAATTAACTGCGTGCTTGTCAGTCCTCGTTATGCTCACGGCTTTCTCTATCACCGTCTCTGGGTCACTTGCGTACACACGCGGGCGTACACACACACACACACACACACACACACACACACACACACACACACATATACACACATATATACACATACTCACATACACGCTTACACACACCTACACACATACACATATTAACACACAGACATACATTATGACACATGCACACACTCTCACATACACTCATACTCACACATGTACCTACTCATATGCATTTACACACACCTACCCATACTTATACACACATACTTACGTTTGTACTCACACACACAAACACACAAACA
>NW_004799411.1:14034-15585 GCF_000002075.1 Aplysia californica | reverse complement strand
GCTAATCCCCTGTATCCTGCCACTCATATCTTAAAAGCCTTGAGATTTTTATTTTAGAAAGTTTTATGGGCTACCAGAATGGGGGAAGAAAAGTTACCTTCTTTCTGTTTTTGCCTGTGTCCCAATTCTTTGTTCCAGGTACATACAATAGCAGTGTCGAGGCGGTGCCTCCTGGGATCACGGTTAATCCTGTTAGTACGGTCGGCTTCACCGACTGTTTCTTCTACCTTCTTTGCCGTGCGCACGACCTGAGTGAAGTACAAGTGTAGGGAGTCCGGTCATCGTGCAACAAGTTCTGTCTTGGGCAATGGTCAAATTGGTGAACGTTCCTTGTTTCTTGAGTTTGTTTTGTTGTAAATTTCCTAGTTTCTTTCTTTGTTTCTTCCTTTGTTTTGGTGAGAGTTAATCCGTTCTTTGGGTGTGAAGTGCGTGACTTAAGAACTTACTGTGAAGTTTTGTTGTCTTATTGTGTTTATTTAAACACACACACTTCAAAAGGAGAAATGTTATTTCCTTACCGTTTGTTTGTTGTTAGTGGTTGACGGCCTGTCTAGTGTGGTCTGCTCCTTATACTTCTATATGGTCACTTTTAAGGACAATCGGGCTTACCCAGATTTCGGTGTTTTCCAGAAATCTTGACCGACACCAAAAGTGGGCATTGCCGTACTATCTGTATAGAGAAGTTTTGTTTTATTTATGTGTATATTTTTGTTTGGTTATAGAGAAAATTCTCATTGTCTTTTAAAGAAATTGAACAAGGGGCAAAAACTTTACCTTCGATTTATGCTTTATCAATGTCTAGGTCCAGAAGTAAGACAGAAAGAAGAATGAACTGAACAGCTGGATCTATGTAATACACAGTACCCCTTGCTTATATATATGCGACTTTTCTGAACACGTCAGGTGTGGAATTTGTTAATGTTCTTTTTTCATTTCTTCTTCTTTTTCTTTTTTTTTTTAGCTTTGGTTGTTTTGTTGGTGTGTGGGGGTAGGGGGGGTTGTCTCTGTCATGGTTCCAGCCAGGTAGCCGGTGCCATGTTTGTTCGTGGGCTCGGCCGCTCCTGACAACAATGGAAGGACGTTAACAAAAGCTGCCCTTGTCCTCGGGGAACGTTTTCTTTTATCTCCTTTTTTTTCTTCTCTCTCTCCGGGTGAGAGCGCCGGGTGGCAGTAGCAGTTTGTCCAGTGTTTGTCCAGAGTTTGTCAGCGCCTTGTGTGTGTCGGTTCTGGGGCCAGCTCTCTGCCTGCTCTCTGCCTGGTCCGGCAGTACGGCTGGGCAGTGAGTCGCTTTAGCAAAATCCGGATAGTATGTTAGGGCACCTATTCCGCAAATAATATAATGATATTATGAACCGCTTCGGCAAATGGTTTAGAACCGCTTTGACAAACGGGTTAGCACTACTTCAACAAATGGGTGCAACCGCTTCGGCAAACTGGTCAGAAAAGAGAGTTAAGAGTCTGAATCCAGGTGTTTCATTGAGATATCCGGGCCCTAGAGATTTCCGGTTTTTGTCCCACCTCTATCTGGCAGTCCGGCCGCCGGGGTGTGGC
>NW_004799411.1:11699-12711 GCF_000002075.1 Aplysia californica | reverse complement strand
ACCCCCAGCACCTTCTTGTTCTCCTCGACGGGGGTCTTTGAAATAGGAAAGAAAAATACAAACGAACAAACGCAACTGTCAAAATTCCGCGTTTTTTAAAGACCTAGTTTTGAGGAGGTGCACCATTGTGCTAAATAGCCAAACGCCATCGCTCTCGATGTGGAAACTGTTCGGTTCAAAGTTACGGATTGAAATAGTGCGGTCGGTCTTTGTGGGAAATTAGGGCCTCTTGACTGGGATAAGAAAGAGGAGGACGAGGGGACAAAGATATGACAAAGACAGTCAAGTACTCGCGGAGTGTCATCGTTCATGAATCGATCTGTGTCAAACTGTTCGGGTGAATTATTTCCTACAGTCGGAGGCTTTTAACCCTCGTCTTTTACGCCTTGCGTCTTCGCATCTGAGATCCGCGGAGCTGAATTCGGGGCTGTTATTTGTAGATTGTGTTACTTCCCGCGCGGATGAACGAACGAACCAGGCACTCGCGGAGAAATGGGGTCATCGAGAGATCTGAAACAGCTTTTGTGTGGTTGTTCTGAGCGGGGTTTTTGTGGCCCAAACTGTTCTTTGGATTGGTTTCTTCTCAGTGGAATAATTACCTTCTTTTAGAGCGTATTGTTGCTCTTCTGGGCGCTATAATGATGTTTCTTCAGTTTATTATTGTCTGTGTGACTGTACCTTTTCAGAGCGGGTATACCTGGGGCGGGGAGGGGTGGGCCATGTACGACTGTTTTCACATGGACGAGTTCATGAAAAGATCTTTGGTTCACATCGACACAACGGAGAATGTCGGTTCTAGATCGGAAGAGAAGCCTTACATGTGTGATAAAATATTATAAAATGCTTGAAATTTAAACAGGAGTCATATTTTCTGTTTATTTGGAAAGACGATTAAAAAAGGTTGGGGTAGGGGTTCTAGTGGGATTTGAGAAAGTAGAAAAGAACATGGAAGCAATTTTATCTAATGTGAGATAGGGAGAGTGAGAGAGAGAGAGAGAGAGAGAGAGAGAGA
>NW_004799411.1:7230-8159 GCF_000002075.1 Aplysia californica | reverse complement strand
GGGGGGGAGTCGAGCACATACCGCGAGCAGAAAGCAATAACGTCATATCTGCCAAAAATGAGGCTTTTGAGATTATATATAATATTCTTAGTGGGTAGTTGGAGGGCGCCACTGGTAGGTCCTGCTTCATTTATTACCCGTATGTTGCTTCTGCTTGTCCTTTTTGTGTGTGTGTTTTTTTTCTTTCTTTTTGGTTGTTGTTTTGTCCTTAGCACTGAACATTAGCGACTGTTACGGTGTCGATGTGCTTCTCTTTGCTATAAAACAAAACAAAACAAAAAGCCAAACGACCGACAATCAAAAGATACAAAACCCAGCTGCTATTCTGAGACTGTTTGAATGCCATCGAACATTAAGAAACCTTTTCTTTCATTTCGAATTCGTGGCTGTTGCGAGCCTCTACTAAAAGTAAAACTGACACAGTCCCAAGGATTGTTTTAAGCTCCTTGCACAGTCCTTATCGTCAAGCCGCCAACACCACTACCACTACGTCCCCACGTCCCCACAGTTGCCCCCACCACTACCACAAGACCGATGTCCCCACAGTTATTGCCACCAGAACGACTTCCAGTTTCTGCTCCAGTTGTCCAGAGTGGCTTATCATGTTCCGCCAGGCCAGAGCTATCCATCACCGTCCACGAAATTCTGGGGCTTCCCTTCATGCCCGCTGCAGAAGGGGCGGGGGGAGGGGGGCGTTTAGGACGGGCCACATTGTTCTCAACTCCGTCTCTTACTAGATGTACATGCACTTTGAGACTCGAAGATAGGGTCTTCATCTGCAGAATCAAGACTTTTTTAAAGACAGAAAACACGTTACTATTTTAAAAAGAAAAAAGAAATGTAATAATCAAACAAATTACGAAGCGGCTAGTTACCCCACGCTCCGTTGCATTACAGTTTAGTGGAAAGTTGGCCGCTCTCTCTCTCTC
>NW_004799411.1:4530-5914 GCF_000002075.1 Aplysia californica | reverse complement strand
CACACACACTCACACTCCCCCGCCCTCATGTCTTTTGTTTATGAATCCTCCTGTGAAGGTTGTAGTTCTGTGATGACTTGTCTCGGCGCCCGGATTGACGAGCTGGAAGTAAAGGACCCTTGTGGAAGATCTCACACTAGTTTTCTCATTTGCCCATGTTTTCTTGCTATCAATCACTGGATGCGGGAAAAATGGGACTGTTTAACCCCGCTCTCCTTCGTCTGAGTTGAAGAATTTTTATTTAAAACAAAAACAAAACGAAAATTCTTTTAAAAAGGGGGGGGGGGTATTTTAGGGGACTAGAGAGTAAAACAAAAACAGGCCACGTCACACAAGAGCATACACACACACTGACACACAAGAAGAAAGCCATCAATGAACGCCTGAAATGGCATAGCGATGCTTTGGAATAAAGAAAAGGGGGAATTTCCGAATTTGGAGGAACCTGCTATTTTTTTCCCTGGAAACATGACAGAAACATGTAGCTGTAGTGTGGTTGTCGTTGTTGCTGTCGTTATGTCATCATCATTATTGTCTCTGTCATCATCATTATTGTCTGTCATCTTCATCTCCATCTCCATCATCATCATCATCATCATCATCATCATCATCATCATCATCATCATCATCATCATCATCATCCAGTATGATCTACGAAGCAATAAAACGACAAGCAACAGAGAAAAGCCTCCCCTGGCTGTGTACGACCATCATAATTCACATATTTTGAAAACTGTTGTAAAATGTTTAAAGTCATCAGTGGTCGGATGAACTTCTCCAAGACGTCTCGCGCCCGTCATTCCGAGTAAAACTCCGCCCAAGAACGACTATTCTGTTTGTGTTTCTGGCATGAACGCCCAAGTATTAGCATGCGTCTGTTTTTACGCCGTTTTCACGAGGGTACTTGGGGGAGATAAGCCTGTTTTAAGACGGTTTCTCGCAGCTCCTTTCTGCTCCGTGAAATTATTCTTCCGATAAGCCCCATCTTCCGTCGCTTCGTGTCTTCCCCCTCCCAATTCCGCCCTGAAATCGTCCGCCATTCATGTCTTCACAAATGAGTATCAGGCTTACATCCCTTGAGTATCTTGTTCATCAGGGATCCAAATATCGCACGGACTGCCTCTAAATCTCTTCCTGTTGGCTTCCCTTTTATGCGCGGGCTGGTGGGAGATTGCTCAAGTCTCGCTGGGCGGCATGTCGGATTAATTCCTCAACAGTCCTCGGGCGCTGAGCGGTCCCCTATCTCACTCACTCAGACTGGAGTTTACACCCTCCCTCCCTCCTATCACTATCAGCCCTCGTCTGCTGCTCCTCTGTATTGATGAGTGTTTATGGGAGTCGCCTCCCCCTTAATGCCGGAACCGGAAAGACGTCGGGCTTGCAG
>NW_004799411.1:0-1602 GCF_000002075.1 Aplysia californica | reverse complement strand
GTCCCAGGGGAACATCGATTTGCCGAACGCTAAGAAGGAGTATTAACCCCTCCTAGTACTTGACGGTGGCTCCAAGAATTAACCCTCTTCCTCTCACGCGCGTGAGTGCGTCATTTGCGAAATTGGATCGCCGTTTCTTCCCAAATAGTTGTCGCCCTCTCACCAGTGTCTACGAATTTAAGAGGAATGTAATAGGACGAATGGATTAATAGATAGATGAATAAGTTTTTGAATAAGTACATGAACGAATGAATGGATTAATAAATGGATGAATAAGTTGTTGAATAAGTACATAAACGAATGAATGGATTTATGGATAGATAGATAAGAAGATGAATAAATAGACAGATAGGTGTATGGATGAATAATATAACTCAAAGAAGTGTTTAAACAAACGTTCTCATTAATAAATGTACGTTTTTTCAAAAGAAGAAAGTGCTTTGTGAAGTAAGGTAAGGCCCAAAAAAATGTAAAAAAGAGTGAACACAGTTTTTTTCTCCATTTTTCTCCACAAGGATATATTGTGATGGAAGATGAAACCAAATAATTGGATGTTGGAGATTATCTACTGTATATCCCGCGGGTTAAGTAGTTTACGTCGAAGCATGATAGATGCATCGCTGTGCGAGAAATTGCTCACCACTGACTGTCTGTCTGGTTGTGTGGACAAAAACGTCCCAGGAAAATCTACTCCGTCTCACCCTGGACCATTTTAGGGGGCGACTCTCGATACCCGAAAGTTGGAATGCCATTAAAATCTGGGGAAGGTCGCGCGAGTGGAGGAGACATGAGTGTTGGGGCTACCCAATCTGGGGGCATCGAAGACGTGGATTTCTAGTTTTTAATTCGTTTTGATCCGATCTCTTGATCTCTTGTTCGGTCTCTTGCGTTTGGAGAGAGAGAGAGAGAGAGAGAGAGAGAGAGAGAGAGAGAGAGAGAGTGCGTGTGGGGGGTGGGGGCACAGGTTCTCAAAAGCTCACTCAAATTCTTGACCCCATTTCGGGAGGTCGCGACAGTTGCAGCAAATTGAAGGATGTGGCGGAGAATCCAGCCAGGGCTTTTCGCTTCTCCCGGAATGGAGAAATATTGGAGTGACCTCACGGCACGGGCCAGGGCTTACAGGATTTTCGTGTTTGGCGCTCCCTTTTCTCTCTCTCTCTCCTTTTTCTCTCTCTTCTTTCAATCTCTATCTTCTTCTCGGCATGTCTGTCTCTGTCTATGTTTCTGTCTGTCTGTTTGTCTGTCTTACCGTCCCTGCCTCTTGTCTTTTTCTCTTTTTCGTTGTCTCTCTTTGTGTGTCTGTCTCTGTCTCTGTCTCTGTCTGTCTGTCTCTCTCTTTTGTAGTAGTATAGGGTTTTACGGCGCTCGCAACTGCTAAGGTCATATGAGCGCGTGTCTCTCTCTGTCTCTGTCTCAGTGTCTATCTCTCTCTCTCTCTCTCTCTTTCTCTCTCTCTCTCTCTCTCTCTCTCTCTCTTTCCCTCTCTCTCAGATATAACTGTGACTTCACAGCACGAGAGAGGCATTAGAGAGAGGCTTTCTATATTCAGAGGGATTGATGGGATTGGTGAGGCTTTGAGAGGGAGGGGTGGGGGAGGGGGAG
>NW_004799410.1:11647-15528 GCF_000002075.1 Aplysia californica | reverse complement strand
GCTCAATCTCTTTCTCTATCTCTATCTTTCTCTCTCTCTCTCTCTCTCTCTCTCTCTCTCTCTCTCTCTCTCTCTCTCTCTCTCTCTCTCTCTCTCTTGTTTTGTTTCTGCGCTATTTCCATAAAACACGAATCTCGTCCTCCCAAAGTATTGTTCGTCTCATGCCTTACAGCAATTTGTTTTCATTGTTTCTCAGTTATCAATCGCGAACGAGGGCAGATTCAAAATGGCGCCGAATGCTCACACAAAAGGTGACAGATCTAAAAACAAAGACTGGCAATGCATGTGAACAGGGAGAACAAAATTCCAAAACATCGCAATATTGAAAGAGTAATGAAAAGCACAGCAAAACCAACTATGAAAGCTGATGAATATTTCAGTTAATTAATTTACGAAAAAATCCATGTAAAAGAATTATTGAAACGAGCTGATGTGTACGCTTACAACTGTAGAGAGATAAAGAAATCAATGCCCCATCTCTCATATGAACAAAACCATTTCGCATATGTGGCACGACGCGGTAAAATCAGGCACTCGTCAATTTTTGGTCATGTAAAGTTATTAATATCGTCTTAACTCATTGAGGCCGCGTATTTTGGTTATTCTACAACGCTTAGAGATACGCTGTTTTAAGATATAACTTCAACATTTGAAAAGATTTTTCGCTTTTTTCCCTTTATCTAAAATTCTAAAAGGTATGCAATGACATGTACGCTCTGAAGTATGTACATTTGTGGCTCCTTTTGTGTATGATGGTTCGAAATGTACCGAGACATTGCCTTTTGGTTTGCTGCTGATCAGACGTGTGTCCGCTTCGTCCTCAAAGAGTTAAAGGTTGGTCATTTGTCTTACTTTTGATGAAAAAAATATCCAGTTATCTTGAATACAAGTCGAGATATTTGCGATTGAAGGAGGTAGAGACCGCCTGGTTTCAGAAGTAAAATTAGTGGAAATGACTGCCAAAGTTTTGTTATTTCTTTAGCTTGAGAGTCCATTGGAACAGAAAATTTACCCTTTTTGTGCCTTTAATCAACATTTTTCAGTGCTATCCACACAGAAATGGGTTCTTTATTGGACAAGGAAGAGCCAAAAACTAAAAATTCAATAAAAATTCCCAAACCTGCGAAAAAATGCCAGTTTTTTCAGTTTCATTATTTTGACGAGCGTCTGATTTCACCACACTGCCTCACCTATTGTTTTAAACGGTAACGGGATCTTCTGGATGTCGGGATCGATAGGCTCAGAGATCAACGATCATTCAACAGCGGAAATGGCCCGTTTGCTTAAAACTGATAAAAAGAGTAAATTTTTCCGGACCAAAAACAAAACATCCAGGAATGTTCCAAACATGAACAGGATCCGGCAATATGGGAAAAGAAACATCTTTTAAAAACAAAACCCTTTAAAAACTGAGTATTACTCAAACTGCGCTCTGTTATTGATGATGATGATGATGATGATGATGATGATGATGATGATGATGATGATGATGATGATGATAATAATAATAATAATAATAATAATAATAATAACAACAATAATTTCAACAATAACCATAATAATAACAATAATGATAATAATTCGTATGGCTCATGCATATCCCCGTTCAACAGCAAGCTCTATACACTTCATAATCCATATTGTTAGGGAAGAAATTGAAGAGTTCTAAAACCGAGCATCTGACAGGAACACATTATAATAATGAGAACCAACGTTTGGGAAAACGACACTGTCACACCATAATGTGTCACGACGCAGTGGAATCAGCCGCTCGTCAATTTTTGGTTTGTGCAGTTATTGGTATCATCTGAAAGTTTGTTCATTTGTCTATCTTCCTACGAAACAAATACCCGTCTATCTTGAACAGAAGTCGAGATATTTGTGTTTAAACCAGATAAGGTTGCCTGGTTTCAGTGGTAAAATTAGCGAGAAAATGGCTGCCAAAGTTTTGTAACCCCAATGGCCACAGATTCCTTGAAAAAAATGTTTGCCTTTAATCAATGTTTATCGCTAAAATTCACACGGAAATGTGTTTTTATATAAAAGAGGTTGAGCGAAAAAACTAAAAATTCAACACAAATTTCCAAATCAGCGGAAAAAATGCCCGTTTCTCCGATTTCGCTAATTTGATGAGTGCCTGATTCCACCACGCTGTGTCACATAATATGACAAACTTTGTAATGTACCCCAGAGCTCAAGCACGTGCTTTCAATAATGTAAGTCAATCTGCCACGCAGTGGTTTCTGCATTGTTTCAAATGCTATTTCGGTAAATTTCATTATGTGACTTGATGCTTCCACAAAACAAAATCAGTTTAGTCCATCAAACTTTGAGATAGATCTACTGAGAAATTTTAATGTGCCACTCCTCAATGATTTTTTTTCCAACACCAAAAGACCACTTGACAAAATTAATTCTTTTCGCTGATTATATTTACTTAAAATAAGTTAATTGTCTTTGCTTTCCTTGAGGTGGGGTGGGGGTCGGGTTGGGGGGGGGGGCAACGGAATTGGTGAGAGAACTTTCAGAAAGAAAACTATTTTATGAAACCTCTCAAAACCTTCGTGGAATGACGTGCTAAAACGCCCTGAAGCATGCTCATGGAGTCGACCAACACTGAGGTGTCTCCATCAAAACCCGAACACCTTCAGCCACCAGCATTGACAACTTGCGTATTTGACACAAAGCACAGCTGATTAAAGCCTGTAAATTCTTTGTCATTTCGACAGGACGAAGGGCTAGAACCCAAATGGCCGCTGGATCGGAAAAGTAAAGTAAAGTAAAAGTAAGTGTATTTGACAAGAAAAGTCTAGAAAATCGAGAGCCATCAACACCATATTCAAAACGCAAGAAGAAAAAAAAAAAAGAAGCAAAATCTCGAACAGCCCACACCGCACACTTGGCATAATGTACATGATGTACAACGTATAATAATATTATTGTTTCTGGTTCCTTTTTTGTCTTGAGCTTGGTTCGAGTTGCGATCTGTATTCGAGAAATAAAACATCATTTCCTGTAAAGAGCACTTGATCCACTGACAAGGACTCGACTCAGCAGGGCTGATCGAGTGATTGCACGAACTGAATTGTGCAAAAAAAAAGTTGTAATGTTGGGGGTATTGCGTTTCAACAAGTAAAAAAAAACAAAACAACCCCCCCCCCGAAAAGAAAAACCCAAAAACAAAACAACCTGACTGAATTCTGAATGCCCGCATTTCAGAAAGTAAGCCATTCGTGCCACCCCTCCCCTCCCCCTATTTCCCTGTTGAAAAATAGTGCACGTTACGTTTCTATTGGAACAATCAAGTTGATGATGAGGCGTATGCGGTGATGTGAAAACAATCCCTCTTTTCCTCGCGAAACAAAGGATCACATTAAGCTGTGGGGCGGAGCATGTAGACAAAAGCGACGCGAGGCCATCATCATTGATGAAATGGATAGAAAGAATGAAATCCGACAAGGCTTCAAGCAAGGAGATCTCGCAGTAACGACAATAAGTAATAAGAAAAATTCCCGACGAATGAAAGATATGGTGCAATTTATATTGTAATGTGAGAAAGAACATATAACTACTCTAGGCAAAAAGAGATTGAAAAAACTAACAAAACAAAAACAAAAAACAAATAAACCGATAAATCCCATAGAAAAAACAATAGAATAAGAAGAATAAATGGTGGAAATGTGATCTCGTGAATGATGACGACTTGATGGCAACAAATTGGATGGGCAAACGGTAAAGAGGTAGGGGGTGTTCAGTGAGGAATTGGCCATGGCATTATTTTGATTGAGGAATGTGTACGAGGGTAAGAGTTGACTTTGAGCGTGGGCTCGCCCGCTTGTGCGTGCGTATGTGTGTAAAAGAGGGAGGGGGAGGGGGTGAGG
>NW_004799410.1:10273-11428 GCF_000002075.1 Aplysia californica | reverse complement strand
GGTTAGGGTGTGGAAAAAAGGGGGGAGGGGGTGACAAGACGTGCATTAAGAGGATATTAGACCTATACCTGGACACAACATTAAAGCGAAAATTCCACTGCGCAGCAGTGGTGTCTTTGGCAGGCAATGAAAATCAGGGAATATTTTAGAATCAAGGAAGTCCCAAGCGTTGTTGATTCAAACACGCACTGTCACGTAGTCTGGGTGCGACCATGTCACATGACGTTCGTCCTCATGAGACGAAACGAGTGACCGTTATGATGAGCCAGTGACAGTCGTGTCGTCGCGGTGACGGTATCGGTGTTGTTATATATTATATCGGCGACCGTGAGCCTCGGTCATGTGACGGTGACGTACTCCTCGGCGAAAGGTTTGGGCGTTTTGGGGATGTTCACGCTAGTGTTGCTGGTAGTGCTGGCCGCGTTATTGCTGTTGGTCGTGCTGGTGTTATTGCTTCCGCTGTTGGTGGTGCTGCTGCTGCCGCTGCCGCCGCTGCTGCTGTTGTTGCTGTTGCTGTTCGTATTGCCTTGCATGCTGTGACTGTTGAAAAGTCTCCGCCTCGACCGGCCGATCCTGCCGCCGCCCAGCCCGGGGTCGGAGTCCGTCCCTGGACCTCCATCTTCCCGCGGGGGCACAGTGACCTCGACCCTGGGGATATTCTCCGCACTCACGGGGCGGGGCAAAGCATTCGTCCCTGATTGGATGGCGCCGGGGAGGACGGGGGTGGACACACACCTAGCTATCACAGCAAAAGGACTTCCGGAGGAGGGGCTTACACTGAGGGTGTGGCCTGAAGGGGAGGAGCTAGGGTTCGAATCACCAGGGGGCGTGCCCACCGAAGTCGTATTGCCCGGAAGAATTTTCTTGATCTTTTTCCGAAGAGAGGCTCTTTTGTGCTGGGGTTTTGTGCCTGGCGCTTTGACCATGTCGGGAAGCGAGTTGGAGCGTTCGAGTCGAGCGTTGCAGCGTTCGGCCTCTCTGGACTTAAGGTAGAAACTCTTGGTGTTGGAGAACTTGGCGATTGCGTCTGCACAGTCCCGCCTCCCGCAATAGGCCGCCCATTCTTCTGCGCACAACTTCCGCCCCGTATCTCGTAATTTGGGGTCAGCGCCTGTGTGTTGTGGAGAGTAGATGTAGAAGGGTGGAAGGGGGTGG
>NW_004799410.1:6710-9500 GCF_000002075.1 Aplysia californica | reverse complement strand
ATGGTGTTTCTGTACTGCTCTGCCTGCTAGCGATTTCATTTGCGTGCTTTCGGTTCAAATGCTTTAAGTAAGAGGTTTGAAGTTGAAGACCAGTCAACTTTTATTATGCTTTAGCAGATGTTTGCAGGAGGAGATTTTTTCGTCTTTTATTTTCTCAAAACAACCGCAAGCGTATGACTTTCTTTAAAACATCTTGATAAAACTGTGCTAATATTTTAATGACAAAGCCAAAGCTATTTAAACTCTTTTACTTCACATAATTCTTAGAGAGTTTCCGCTTCTCCGTTGGATTCTTAGAACTGCACACTAGTTGCTTCCATATATAAGGACATTGAAATTGAAACTATAGGCCTAGCCCTACCAGAGTGACCAATCGATTCTAGGAAACATTCTTATAACATACTCAAGTGTGGCCTTTTTGTGGTCTGCTGGTTTCCAGGGAAAGGAGGTACAAGTAGTGGTGGGCACCAGTCGATATTTGCAAATATCGAGTACTGTATCGACTAAGGCAGCTCAGTATCGATAAGTACTCAGTACTTCTCAAGGTTTGAACGAATGGGCGTAATTTAAATGCACTTGCATAGCGGTCACGAAGGGGAGTAGAAAACCCGGGTACCCGACACCAATACCCGGGTAGCCGGTTCTGTGTTCTTTAGCCATGTACCCGCGGTAACTACACGGGTCCTCACCCAGCCCTAGTACTGTACTTCTTACTTTTACTTTTTCAACCCCTGTTGCCGTTAAGCGTCGAGGGGAGATGTCGTTTTCTATGGAAGGACAACCCCGCATCTCTTTCAGTTGTGATATTAAGTTTTCTTAGGGTTTCCTTGACATCTTCGATCCACCTTTTGCGTGGCCTTCCTCTTCCTTTATAGCCTGAGTGCTTGGTGGTGTAGGCTGTGGAGGCTGGCTGGCTAGGTGACATGGAGGCATGCCAATTAGTCACAGGCTCAGTTAGTCACAGGTCCACTTAGTCACAGGTCCAGTTAGTAACAGGCCCAGTTAGTCACAGGTCCAGTTAGTCACAGGTCCAGTTAGTAACAGGTCCAGTTAGTAACAGGTCCAGTTAGTAACAGGTCCAGTTAGTAACAGGTCCAGTTAGTCACAGGTCCAGTTAGTCACAGGCCCTAATTCAGTTTGTGTTGTTCAATATTTCTTCCTTTTTCTATGCAAATCAAAACAAATTTAAATTACTCTGTAAAATTTCAACAATGAATGTTCTTTCATTAAAGAAAAATTGGAAAAAAAATCAATTCGTACTGGGCCTCTGACAAACTGAGCAGTCCCCGGTGACATAAGTAACAGGTGGCCAAACTTGTACCCACCTGCATAGAGCAGCAGTCTGGAGCAGTCCGTCCTACCCTGTATGGCAGACTTCATGAGAGCTGTCATCCCCAGACGGTTGGGCTGGTCGATCCTGATGCCCTTAAACTCTGACAGCAGCAGCCGGACGGCGTCAGTGAAACCTAATGACAGATACGCGTTGTCAGTGACAATGACAATGACAGTGAGAATGGCAATGACGACAACAAAGACAATGACAATGACAGTGACAATGACAATGACAGTGACAATAACTATGACTAACGGTCTATCCTGATACCCTTTAAAACTGACAGTAGCAGCTGGACGGCGTCAGTAACAGATACGGGTGTCAGTGACAATGACAGTGACAGTGACAATAACTATGACAAAAGACAATGACAATGGCAGTGACAATGACTATGGCGGGCGTTAGGCTGGTCTATCCTGATTCCCTTAAACTCTGACAGTAGCAGCCGGACGGCACCAGTGAATCCTGGTGACAGATGCGGGTTGTCAGTGACAAGGACAATGAGAGTGACAGTGACAATGACAACAGCAATGACAATGACAATGACAGTTAAAATGACAGCGACAATGACAGTGACAATAATAATGAAAATGACAGTGACACTGACAAAGATAGTGACAATAATAATAACTATGACAATGACAATGACAATGACAGTGGCAATAATTATGACAGACGGTTGGGCTGGTCTATCCTGATGCCCTTAAACTCTTTCAAAGTTTAGTTTTAGTAAGTGTTTAACGGCACTTGCAATTGCATAAGGTCATATGAGCGTGTGGGATGCATTAAACATTTACAGTTGGTAGGAAATTCTGAATCTTGCCTAGGTGGCGACCGAAGTCTATTCTTTTCAATTTTGGACCACCAAGGGATCTTTAACATGTGAAACTTGCACACAAGACCTCCGGGGTTTTCGCACTTGTCCAAGAAGGCTATAGGTGTAGATCTTTCCTACCAGAAGATAAGGGGCGTGGCTGAAAGACAGCAGTAAGAAGGAGACATTGAGTAGCAGTAGAAAGGCTGCAGAAAGAGCCAGGAGCCCAGAGGAGTGGGCAAAGGAAGTGAGGGGGTGGGGGCAGAAATTGGAAATGAAAGCAGGCGTCAGAGCATTGCTTGAGAGCAGGAAAGGAGGCGATTTAGAAAATAAGAATTTCCGTCGCTATCCGAATTCGAACCCAGGACCTATTGAATGAGAGGTGAACATCTCTAGGCCACGATAGCCCCCGCAGATCGGCTAAAAAAACAGAGACCTGACTCTGTTGCACCATAAATCTGTCGGCCACACACACAAACACACACATACACACAAATACACACACACACCATACACACACCTACACACACATACACACATACACACATACACACATACACACACGTACAGACATACACACATACACACATACACACGCATACACACATACGCACACATACACACACATACACACACATACACA
>NW_004799410.1:2731-5703 GCF_000002075.1 Aplysia californica | reverse complement strand
AAGAAACTGACAAGATCTTTCTCTGTCTATAGCTGGGTACCCATTTTCACCTGGGAGAAGTGGGGAAAATTCCTGTAAAGTGCCTTTCTCAAGGACAAAACGTCGGGCCCGCGGCTCGAGTCCCCGAACCCGCAACCTCACGATTACGAGCCCGGTAGCCTAACCACTAGGCCACCGACGCCACTTAATACCAACAACAACACCGACAACATAAACTCCTACATTAAGGAAGTGTGGATGAAAAAGCCCCCATGGGAGACACAACCTGCGTTATTTTCTGCTCCAGGCGCGTCGGAGGAAGAAGAAAAAAACAACAACCAAAAAAACACACGAAACAACAACACAAAACAACAAGTGATTTATCGCAGTTCCAGGATTGCCTGAGCACCGAAGGCTGTTTCGCTGAGTGCCTCTTAATCTATCATTGATCAAGGACACACGTGATCGATGCGTGCATCCTTTGATAAAAGAACGGCCGCCTTGACTGCCCCCCCCCCCTTCGTCTCCGTGTTTCCTTTCATTGTACAACTGCTCTTCTCCTTCCGTAGACTGTGGCGTCTGCAATGTAGCGGAGTTGTTAAACGCTTCGTTATTGCACTCAAGAGTCCTGAGTTCTTTTCCTTACACAAAGAGTACATACTGATCCCACAATGACTTGACGACCGATTCTTTTGAGTCCGTTCAGCGAACGGGAAACCCAGCTAGTTTTTTTTTTAGGAAGAGTTTTTACGGCACTTGGAAACACAATAAGGTCATATAAGTGCCGAAGATTGGAGGTGTTACAAGCTGACATAATAATATGGTCATTATATAAGTGCCGAAGATTAGAGGTGTTACAAGAGAGTAACAAACAAATAAAAAGAAGTAGGAGAGATCAGGACGATAGACCTTTGTTTGGAAAGAAGGAGAAAACCACACCAGAGCACCTGCCAACCACCCACTGTCCCGAGTTCGATTTCCGAGTGCCTGATTTAGGGAGTGTTTTACGGCGCTGGCAACTGCATAAGGTCATGAGTAAGAAGGGGCCAAGGGGTAACAGTAGAAAGACTGCAGAAAGAGTCAGGAGCCCAGAGGAGAGTCCAAAGTAGGGGAGGGGATGAGGGCAGAAAGTGGAGACGAAAGCAGACGACAGAACTTTGCAGGAGAGCAGGAAAGGAGGTGAAAGGAGACGATTTTAGAGAAGGAAATTTTTCGCTACCTGGATTCGAACCCGGCACCTTTGAATGACAGGCGAACACCTAAACCTCCAAGCAACAAGAGCCCCCCCCTCCTCCCCGCCGTACTCTAAAAGATCTAATTTGTGTTAACGAGGGCGTGAAAACACCTACATGAAAATATTAAAATCAAGGAGTGAAGAAACCTATTTTTTCTACTTATTTACTCATGTATTTATGTGAAAACAATTTCCTGTGTGTTTACTCTAAGACTAACAGCTAATTTCAAAACCCAAAATGCCGCACAGTTGGGTTGGTTGTTATTACTAAACACAAAAGCGCCAGATGATAGAATTGGGCAGGGTACCAAAAAATAAATAAATCAAATAATTGTAGAATCTATGTTTTGCGTATGGCGTCACAACCGTTAACACCAGGTGTAGATGCTTTGGAAAGCTTCAGGCCATAATAATGCCTGCAAAGTTGTTCCATTTGAAGAAAAAAAGGGACAGTCTTTACTTAATAATACTTGATTGATAATATTACTAGCTGGGTCCCCTTTCGATGAAAGGAATGATCGGTGCATTAACATCAACTGAAAGTCATTGGCCTACTATAATTACACTCTACTGGAATGGAACAAAAAATCTTGAGAGATGCAAAAAATTAGAATGGAAAAGTAGCACATATTATGTTTCCAAGTTGTCAAATATATAATAATTTTTTGCATCTCTCAGGATTTATTGCTCCATTTCAGTACTAAAGTGTAAATATATTAGGCCAATGACTTTCAGTTGATGTTAATGCACCGATCATTCCTTTCATCGAAAGGGGGTCCAGCTAGTACTAGTACTACATAACTATGATTGCAACAAGCATTTTTCACGAACGCCAGAGCGTATCTTTCAAAGAACGTGTGTGACAAGACAGTTCATTCCTCTCTGAGCCAAAAAAGTGTCCTCAAAATTCGGTGGCGCCCTCTTCGAAAAAGTGCGGACTTTGCGAACAGAGTTACCCTACTTGAGTTAAAAAACAATAAAAGTGTAACTAACAAACCGTGCTATTCCTATTCTTCTTCTGGAGAAACGAAAGAGAGCTTCAAAACAAAGATGGCAGCGCCATCTGAAGCAATGCACGGACTTCCGCGAACACTTTTCTGGTTGAGTGAACAATCTTGTTATGTACGATCTTTGGCGTGAAGCAAATGAGCTATCTGTGCACCCCTAAACAGTTCACATCATCAATCATTTATTTATAGAGGCACCAGCCATCCATGTTCAGGTGCTGTTTTAGCCGCAGTACGCACAATGCAGTTATATTTTTAAAGTAAAAGGCGAGACCTGTTGGAAAATTAGTCTTGCAATTTTTATTTTATCTAAGAACACACACACACACACACACACACACACACACACACACACACACACACACACACACACACACACACGCACACACAAACAACACACACACCACACACACACACAAATAAAGGATCTTGTCATTTGTAAAAAGGCTCCACGTTTCGCATCTTGAGCTTCCCCGAGAAGCCAATAAAATAAACTCTTTCTACAAGCGCTTTCAGATGGTGCTAAACGGAGCAAATAAATAAACTAGCGGGAAGTTCCGATACATTGGGAAAAAAGTGGCCGCAGCGTGAAGGCATCACGCATGTCTGAACATTGGGCCAAAGTCTGTAGAGAATGTGTAAAAAGTTCAACGTTGTTAGAAGTCGAAAAGTGGAGCGGAGAGGAAGTCATGTAAGTACTGACTGATGGTGGTAAGCTGAGGTATGATGGTAGAAATATAAAAAGAGAGGTC
>NW_004799410.1:0-1780 GCF_000002075.1 Aplysia californica | reverse complement strand
AGAGAGAGAGAGAGAGAGAGAGAGTGTTTGAGAGAGGAAAGTGTGGGGCTGTTATCTAAAAGTGCAAAACCACAAAAAGGGGAAATAGAAGCAAAGAAGCAGCCATTAAATCTAAAAAGAGGCACGTCCTTGAAACGACCATTGCGCACTTGTCGGAAAATGCAAAACTCCTTGAGGACGCGCATTTTGCACGCCTGAAAAAAGCGCCGATCTGGGGTAGGCCTCCTTTAAAAGAAAGTATGTAGTATGTTCCGTTTTCTTTCTCTGAAACTTAAAAAGGCAGGCAACAAAATGCAGCCACAGATTCCTGTTTCTGATTTATGTATTACGGTCCCCCTGAACGTGCCGCAAAATTGCATTATATGGTCTGCAGCTTATCGGATATACTGCTCACCTAGAATTAGGTCTGTACTAAAGCCCCGGTTACACGCAACGATAAATTGTACGAGAACTGGACGGTCTATCCATCAGGAGTCAAATCGTCAGGATTGTACAAAGTTTGGACGATTGGACGATGGCCTGGAGACTCGGTCGAGAAATCAAGCGCTGCTTGAATATTTTTCGTGCGATCAAGGTCACATTTTGGGGAGACGCGCTGTGAAGTAGAATCCCTTAGAAATTTGCTGCCACGCAAGATTAAACTTAGGGCTCAAAATTTTAAAAATAATTATCGCACTTAAAAACCGATTTCATATTAGGAATGATTGTCTCTAAATAAGCAAAGTTGTTCGCGGAGAACCTGATTTGATGCCTTATTATGTATATTTTAGCTATTTTATTATTTAGTTGATCGTCATTGGTGAAGTTGTGAATCAAGGCCATCCGATGCGTGGACATCTGCAGTCAAGTCAATGACTAGAAACTAGAAATCTCCCTGATCGAAAGAGAACGTCTAAACAGACAACACAGCTCGATAAAACAGAAAGTTCTCTCATACGACGCACCTGACACAATTTATCGTTACGTGTAACAGGGGCCTTATTTTTTGTGATAAAGCTAGCGTAACTTTCAGTTTCATGACATGTCAAGCGTTTTCGAATATAATTACTTAAATGTCTAGGTAACGATTCCTTATAATGTAACGATTTAGATAAAGCAGATAGTATATTTTGTTTCTGACCTCATGGTCTTAGTAACTTTAAAACATCCAAAAAAGTCAGATAAAACTTTGTAATTCTGAGGCAGTGATTTATGTTTGACAGTCCCTCCAAACATATTGTCGCAACATTGCGCTCCAAATCTAGTCTGCTTCTTATCGGATAGATGTGTCTGCTTCGTCTTTAAAGAGTTAAGTATTTCAATTTTCTTTTTTTTTTTAGATGTCTCAAATGAAGATCAAGTAAAACATTTCCGTTAACAGCCCCCCCCCCAACCCATTAAAAACAAAAACAAAACAAAACAATAAAACAAAAAAAACCCAAACAACTTAAACCTACAAAAACAAAAACAAAAACAACAAGAAAACAAAACTGCCATCCCCCCCTACCTTTCCCCAAACAACAATCTAGTGCGGACGCCACTTTGAGACAATGCTTATACATGTACTAGTCATACCCTCCCCGTTCTTCACAAGCATTCCAAAAACAACTGTTTGTCACACAATAAGTAAGTATGACCGTGGCTGGCAAAGTGTTTTCAACAACTGAAGGGCCCCACGACAAAACGAATAGATCTAGATCTATATCCATTTTTGAGGCAGCGGGGTGGAATCAGGCTGTCGTCAATTTGGAGGCATGTAAAGTTATTGATCTCATCTTAAAGCTTGTTCACTTGTCTTTAT
>NW_004799409.1:15259-16530 GCF_000002075.1 Aplysia californica | reverse complement strand
GGGCGGATGGTCTTTGAGACAACCAGAAATTGGCTGTGTGCCCACATGGGTGAGTTGACTTACGACCGTCCGAGTTTGTAGGTGTTGTTTAATGTGTCAATGTAGTAACTCTTTAAGCTGCTTGTAACACATAGGTGAGCAACGGTGGAGCGCCGTGGTCAAATGAGGCCCTCGTCAAATCGTTATTGTATGTATTAAACAACGGTGGGGGTCGTTGTCAAATCAGGCGCTCGTCAAAATCGTTTATTGTATGTATTACACAACGGTGGGGCGTCGTTGTCAAATCAGGCGCTCGTAAGATCGTTATTGTATGTATTAAACAACGATGGGGCTTAGATGCCTTGGAAGTCCAAAATCGATAAGAGTAGGCTTCGGCCTCCACCCGGGCCATATTCAAAATTACCTACCTACTGAAAATGTTTCAATGTGTCCTGCGCGCTCATATGACCTTACGTAAAAGCTTACCAAAAAAACAACAACCCCCTGCACAAAAGTTCCATCTGTATTGTGTCTGTTGGTATTTCAGGGTGAAAGGTAGTGCTGGGCGGCTAGGTTCCCGATTATTAAAAGCTAGGAATCGTAGGAATCGACTCCGAACCCAATTACTTACGTTCTGATGATGTGATTTTTTTTTCTTCCGGTGGTTACCTGGTTGGTGCGGAACATCTTCAGGATTTAGGATAACCTTGATTTCGGAACGCTATACGAAGCATCAACTTCTTTGATTTTTCAAAAATAAATTCTTTTTCAATAAGAAGATTTTAATGATAAAAATAACTGGCAACCGTTGGTCTACGGAAAAAGGAGACGGAACTTTGCTTCCTTAGTATGAATCGTAAGAATCGGTTCCGGAATCGACTCTTCGCCCAGCTCTAGTGAAAGGGTTAGGTTGTGCTTGTGGGTTATGGCGAACGGCTGTTAACGAGTGAGTGGCGGGAATGTGTTGCCGATAGGTCCAACTTTTTTTTCTCTATCTTTTCGCTGATTCTGTCAATCATTCCTGCTTTTTTTGTTTGTGGTCAGAGGCGACCCTTTTGTCGATTTGCTTTTGTTTACTTCATTTAAATTTGGTAGTTGAAGGGCGCCAATGGTAGGTCCTTTTTCTGTACTTTCCCTGGTATTATTTCTGTCTCTCTATTGTGTCCTTTCCCAGCGCTAAATGACCAAGTTTTGTTGTTGTTTTTGGTGTGTGTGTTTTTTTTGTGTTTTTTTTTTTGGGGGGGGGTTGTGTCCGCATGTTTTTGTCTTACACATACACAGACACAAACAAA
>NW_004799409.1:8832-10282 GCF_000002075.1 Aplysia californica | reverse complement strand
TTTAAAAAGAAGAAGATTTAAATGATTAAAGTAACTGGTAACCGTTGGTTTTCGTAAAAAGGAGTCGGAACTTTTCTTCTGTAGCATTAATCGTGGGAATCGGTTCCGGAATCAATAATTCTTCGCCCAGCTCTACCAGTCTGGCCTCGCGATCCGATTAGAAAGTACCTCATCATGACATAATCGGAGAGCCCGTCTATTTTTAGACCAAAGTGCACGTGACTCCGTTGTGTTTCGGGGCTGGGTCTATTTTTGGGGTTGAATATGGGGGGATTTTGTTACGTCAGGGTGCGAGGGGGAAGGTGGTTGGGGGGTGTTAAGTTGCCTGAGTTCTATTTATTCTATTTATAGTAAACTTGTGTGTTGACGTCATTGGATTTGCCTTAGTTCTATTTATAGTAAACGTGTGTGTTGACGTAATTGGATTTGCCCTTGTTCTATTTATAGTAAACGTGTGTGTTGACGTAATTGGATTTGCCCTTGTTCTATTTATAGTAACGTGTGTGTTGACGTAATTGAATTTGCCCTTGTTCTATTTATGGTAACATGTATGTTGACGTCAGTGGAATTGCTCGAGATCATTCTTTTGTAGTGATTTGTAAATTAATAATTATTTTTTCTAGCTGTATTTGTATCCATTTATTTATATATATTTCACTTCTCTGTCCAATTATCCATCTATCCATCCATCTATCCATCCATCTATCCATCCATCCATGTATCTATCCATCTGACCATCCATCCATCCATCTGTCTATCTAACCATCCATCCATCCGTCCATCCATCCATCCATCCACCCATCTGTCTATCTAACCATCCATCCTTCCATCCATCCATCCATCCATCCATCCATCCACCCATCTAGCAGTCTATCCTTCCATCCATCCATCCATCCATCCATCCACCCATCTAGCAGTCTGTCCAACCATCCATCCATCAATGTTATTCTGTTGTATGCTCCAAGGCCATACATGAAATGAATACGAGGCAAAACATGAGGGAAGACGTACATTTAGTCTAGCTGGACATTCCTGGTGTTAGGTCTGCTGCTCTGGACTACGATGCAGGTGGTCCTGGTTCCAATCTCCCACTGGGAAGTCATGAACTCGGTTCGTTTTTGTGGAGTTTTCAAGGCCCTCGACCCATTTGGCTCGTACATATCGGGCAAGGAGGATAATTTGAAAGTCCCGCCTCATAAAATGGTCGCTTCTAAGGACAAGCGGGCTAACCCAGGTTTCGGGGGTTACCAGAAATATTGACCTACACCAAAAGTGGACATTGCTTTACCTACAGGAGAAGTTTGGTTCCATAGGTGTGTGTGTGTTTATTTATTTTGTTATAGAGAAAATTATCCATGTCGCTTAAAGAAACTGAACAAGGGGCAAACATTTTGCCTTTGATTTTCTCAAAACAGCATTTTCCGGGATAGCCCCCTTGTGCTTAAAAGCG
>NW_004799409.1:7458-8732 GCF_000002075.1 Aplysia californica | reverse complement strand
TTTGTGTGTGTGTGTGAGTGTGTGTGTGTGTGTGTGTGTGTGTGTGCGTGCTTATGTCTGTGTGTGTGGGGGGTGGGGGGTGTTATTGTTGTTCTGTGAACTCACCTGGTTGCAATAACACTTCAGTTGTGGAACATCCTTGAGCTGTTCAACTTACTGTTCTCACACCATACACTTTAGTATAGTTTTAGTGAGGTTTTACGGCGCTCGCAACCGCATAAGGTTATATGAGCGCCAAGGGGCGGATGTTTGTCACTCAACATGGGTGGAATTGAAGCTTTTACTTTCCTAATCCTTACTATCGCCATTTTCCTCTACTTTTTATGCATATTTTTCACTCTCATGTGAACTGCTATTTCCGGGGTGCCTTAATAGTCGAAGCAGACTTTGTGCTGTTGAGGCTAGAGAGGTGAGCAGAGAAAGCCTGATTCCCCGTTTTGACTTCTCTGTTGACATCCACCCCTTGGCACTCATGTGACCTTATGCAGTTGTGAGCGCCGTATGTAAAACCTTACTAAAACTTTAAAAAACTCTCTATGGGGCCGCACAAGGGTTGATGTGACATTATGTGGGAAAGGTGCTGTTAAATTTACATGAGTGGGCAGGGCGAATGTGGGTTGTCTAGGTTCGAATTCAAACGTTTATTGTACATTTTCGCAACAAAGTGTCACACTGTTTTGTTTGGCACATACAGACACTCTAGGGGATCATGACATTGATATCATAGCCGTTTTTGCCCACATAACGTCAGGGTGTTGTTGTTTTTTTTTGAGACATGTATATTCCGAAGTCAGCGGTTCTGATATTGTCATGACAGTTTTTATCCAAATAACTATTGTGATTGTGAGGCATTTGTATATTCTGGAGCCAACAATTCTGACATTTTCATAACCGTCTTTGCCGACACAACTCGTGTGTTTGGTGAGACATTTCTGTATTATGGAGTCAACAATTTTGATATTGTCATGACAGTTAACCACATAACATGTATGATTGTGAGACATTTGTATATTTTGGAGTCAACAATTCTGACATTGTCATGGCAGTTTCTGCCGACATAACTTGTGTGTTTGAGAGGTATTAATTCGTATGTTCCGGAGCCAACAATTCTGGCCATGTCATGCAGTGTGCCACAGTCATACCTACGTGGTTGGAGAGATTGGTGGAAAAGGGGGGGGGGTTCATATGGTAGTTTATTAACACACACATACTTACACACACACACACACACACACACACACACACACACACACACACACACACACACACACACA
>NW_004799409.1:5351-7184 GCF_000002075.1 Aplysia californica | reverse complement strand
CACACACACACACACACACACACACACACACACACATACAAGAACTTGCTGGGCGGAATGTTGTCTTGTTTATTCAAGTACGCAACATTGCGCAACTGGCAGTTTTTATTTTATACAGCGCGCAAACTGCCAATGGAATAAATTATTTGATTCAATAGAAGCCAGACACATTTTCCTTCCTGAATGGGGAAATTTCTTAAAAGTTGAAAATTAAAGAAAACAGCCCCGCGACAAAAATCAACATGTTTGATATAATTAGGGAAGAAGGAGGAGAGATAAGGGCGATAGGTAGATGTTTGATAGGATGAGGAAGGAAAGACGAGAGATAAGGACGATATATAGATGTTTGATAGGATTAGGGAAGAAGGAGGAGAGTTAAGGGCGATAGATGTTTGATAGGATGAGGAAGGAAAGATAAGAGATAAGGGCGATAGATGTTTGATAGGATGAGGAAAGAAGGAGGAGAGATAAGGGCGATAGATAGATGTTTGATAGGATGAGGAAGGAAAGATGAGAGATAAGGACGATGTATAGATGTTTGATAGGATTAGGGAAGAAGGAAGAGAGTTAAGGGCGATAGATGTTTGATAGGATGAGGAAGGAAAGATGAGAGATAAGGACGATGTACAGATGTTTGTTAGGATTAGGAAGATGGAGGTACAAGGACGATATATGTTTGATAGGATTAGGAAAGAAGGAGGAGAGATAAGGACGATAGATTATGTTACAGATTAGGAAAGAAGGAGATACATAAGGACGATATATTATATTATGTTTGATAGGTTTATGAAAGAAGGAGGAGAGATAAGGGCGATATAATAATATGTTTGTTAGGATTACGAAAGGAGGAGAATTAATAAGGACAATTTGATGGGAAAGAAGGAACAAACCACAACACCAGAGCCCTCACCAACCACCCACTCAGGCTCCCCGCTCGATCTGATGTGCTAAACAAGCTTGAGAGAAGTTAGCTTCGTTCTGTCTAGACCATGATTATCTCCACGATTTAAAGAATTACGGCGTGCTTGAGACAAATGAAGATGGGGAAAAGTTGGAGGAGGTGGGAGTGAGTCCCGATGTGTAAGAGGCTGGTTATGACTGAGTGCGTGTATGGAATTACGTACAGTGTAGAGAGACTAAGTGATATGTGAGGCAGCGTGGTGGAATCAGGCTCTCGTCAAAATAATGAAATCGAAGAAAACAGCAGTTTTCTCCCCGCTAAGCAATTTTTATCAAATTTTTGTTTTTTGGCTCAACAACTTTTATGTCCATTTACAAACACATTCCTTTGAGGATTTCACCGAAAAACGTTGATTTAAGGCACAAAAATATACATTTACAGTTTTTATGGACTCTCCAGCTTTGAAATTTTCCTAGCTTTGGCAGCCATTTTCTCGCTAATTTTACCTCTTAAACCAGGTGACCTCCACCTCCTTCAGTCCAAAATATCTCCACTTTTATTGAAGATAGATGGATATTTTTTCATCCAAACAAAGACAAATGAACAAGCTTTAAGATGATACCAATAACTCAATATGCCAAAAAATTGACGAGAGCCAGAATCCACCACGCTGCCTCACATATTGTTGTAGGGCTGGGTTTTTTTTCTTTCTAATTTTAAGATTTTTTTCTTTCTTATTAAAGGATTTTGGGTGTGTTTGTTTTCTTTTGGAGTGGTCTTTGATTCATGTCTGCGTTTAATTTCCACATCAAAGCATGTACTCTTGAACACATGATTGTCCGGTAATTTACAGCAATATAGAATTATGAGAGAGGGGGAGAGAGAGGGAGAGAGAGAGAGAGAGAGAGAGAGAGAGAGAGAGAGAGAGAGAG
>NW_004799408.1:15492-17025 GCF_000002075.1 Aplysia californica | reverse complement strand
CCCTGTCAAACAAGTCAGCCTTCGCCCCTGGACAGACAGACATGGGGACATCTGAAGTGCTTCACCTAGTCACCAGCCTGCCCCACGAAGTAACCCCCCTAACCCACTGTCTCCAGACATCACTAGCAACTACAACAGCCGGAAGAACGACAAGAACTTTAAATACCTTGGAAGTTGTATCGTCTCTGCAGACGGCTCCATCGATCAGGAAATTGATCCACGAATCATCAGCAAAGCCAGCCAGGCTCTCAGTAGACAGAAAAACAAGATAGGCCTACTTCTTCTTCTTCCTTCCTCGTTCTCGAAACAAGGTACTAAAAGTTACTAAATAAAACAGCACAATGTCCGACTGCAAACAACAGTCAAAGTGTACAAATCCATCGTGCTCTCCTCCCCTACTCTACGGTTCGCAGACCTGGACACTCTCCAGGAAGCTCATGGTCACTTTTAAGCACAAGCGGGCTATCCCATAAAAAGCTGTTTTGAGAAAATCGAAGGTAAAGTTTTTGCCGCTTGTTCAGTTTCATTAAAAGACATGTAGAGTTTTCTCTAGAACCGAAAAAATATACACAGCAATGAAACCAAACTTCTCCTATAGGTAGGGCAATGCCCACTTTTGGTGTAGGTCAAGATTTCAGGAACCCCCAGAAATCTGGGTTAGCCCGCTTGTCCTTAAAAGCGACCACATCAACTCGAGATTAGGATACTGGTCCACGGAGACACCCAATCTAGGAGGACCAGGGAAATATTTTGCTTTGCGCATGCGTGACCTCACCAGTCATTTCATTTCCTTCTGCTTCCAGTTGTTGTCATTTCGTTTTCCCAGATGGCGGGCACGGTCGCTTCAGTGTCCGTTGGATAATAGGCCTACTTTGAGAATTTCGAATATTTCATTTTGAATTTGTGAAGCGCACTGACAAAATGAGTTACTTCTCAGATTCAAGCCTTAAGGAAACAGATACATCACTCTTACAGGTAAAATTGTAACAATTTATTAGTATGAAATAATAAAAGGCATGTTATAGTTTAAAAATATGGCACCAATAGAGAATCTACAAATTTTACCCTAATGTCTATTTTTGGCCAATATCTCCATTCGTGGATTGCGATAAGAAACTCATTTTGTCAGGATGCCTAACATTTGTTCGTCTGTGCTTCGTTCACAACCCGACGTTCTGTCAAGTCTCTACAATAGTTTGCTTTGCTTTTCATCTACCTTTTCCAAGCTGTCTTCTTTTTCCTTTCTTCTTATTGTCACTGAATGTGAGTTGATCTTGCGTCTTGTGCGCTATCAAGACTGTGTGCGTGCTCAGGCGTGTTCTGCATGCACAAGGGAGTAAATTTCCAGCGTTTAGAACGTCATTAAATTGGGCTTATTTATTCTAATTCTAGCTCGCAAAGCTTAAAAATGTACTCACGTCTGCACGCAGAACACGCCTGAGCACGCCCTCTTTCTTTCTTTGTCTTTCTCGCTTCCTTCCTTCTCTCTCTCTCTCTCTCTCTCTCTCTCTCTCTCTCTCTCTCTCTCTCTCT
>NW_004799408.1:12753-14785 GCF_000002075.1 Aplysia californica | reverse complement strand
CCCCACAAAAAGAAATTAAAAACAAAACCCCGTGTATCAAACACTGAAATACAATAGAAATAAAGGCAAAAAAAACAAAAAAAACAAAAACGGGAACTCTCCGTTGGGAACATAACAAAGAGACTAAAATGTCACAGCATTGCAGGCTTCAACCATTATCCTTATGTTCACAATATTGATTCAATGGGATAACTGATACTCTTGCTAATACTGATGTTAAAAACTGATATTGCTAATACTGATGTCAAAAACTGATATTGCTAATACTGATGTTAAATACTGATATTGCTAATACTGATATTGCTAATACTGTTGTTAAAAACTGATATTGCAAATAGTGATCGTTGAAAAAAAAACCGGATATCGAAAATACAGACGTTAAAACACTGATATTAAAAACCTATTACGTTAAAAACATATTAAAAAGCGATGATTTTAAAAACTGAAATGTATGTCGAAAACTGATGTCCAAAACAGATTAGAACAATGACTTTCGATCGGGCGTCCGTGGTGTACAGACAGGTTAGGTGTTTCGCTGTCGCACTCAGGAGACCTGAGTTTAGTTTTAGTAAAAGAGTTTTACGGCACTTGCAACACAATAAGGTTATATAAGTGCCGAAGATTAGATAAGATACAAGAAAGTAACAAAAACAAAAAAGAAGGAGGAGAGATTAGGACGATAGATGTTTGATAGGAAAGAAGGAGCAAACCACTCAGAGCACCGGCCAACCACCCGCCAATAACATTTGATCGTACGTGCGTCCGTAGTGTAGCGGTTAGGCGCATAGCTGTCTCACCCAAGAGACCGGAGTTCAATTCTCGAGTGGGTACAACAGAATTGTTAATGGAGTATCTCCGGGGGTATTGCTGGGACGTTGTAATCCTCTCAGCCCGCCTCCTAAACGATCTAAATCATGTTGATGGGGACGGAGAAATACTCACATTAAAATAAAAAATACAAACTAACTTTTATTCATTTTTTTATAGTAGAGGATTTTACGGCGCTCGCAACTGCATAAGGTCATATGAGCGCGCGGGACACACCTAAAACTTTTAGTTGGTAGGACATTTTGAATTTTCCGCTGGTGGCGGCCGAAGCCTACTCTTATCGATTTTAGACCACCAGGGGATCTTTTACGTGCGCAACTTGCACACGGGCACAAACAAACAAACAAACAAACAAAAGCAATAATAAATAATACTTGTACTTGGAATATTCAAATTATAAACGCACACGTTGAAACCTCGACTGGCGGTCGAAAAAATTTATATTCTACAATATGAATTTTTAGTTTTAGAAATAAGAGTTTTACGGCACTTGCAACACAAATAAATCATAATTATAAGTGCAGAAGATTAGAGGTATTACTAGAGAGTAACATACACACAAATGAAGCAGGAGGAGGAGAGAAAGGGACGATAGATGTTTGATAGGAAAGAAGGAGCAGACCACACCAGAGCACCCGCCAACCACCCTCGGAAAATAGATTGTTAAAAAAGATAGAAAGAAAGAATACGCGAATGAAACACCAGCAGAGAATAAGCTGTCAGAAGATAAAATGCCTCGTGGCCGTTACAATCATCGGTTACTTTCTGCCTCACCTGCCTATAGTCTCAGTGTGTGTGTGTGGTAAAAAATGAAACTGGCATGAAATGTAATATTAATGAGCTCATGAATATGCATAGGTCTACGTATGAGATCAGGACGATAGATGTTTTTGATAGGAAAGAAGGAGCAAAACTACACCAAAGCACCCGCCAACCGCCCGCACCGAGGAGAGATAAGGATGGTAGATGTTTTTAGATTTAGTAAGAGTTTTACGGCACTTGCAACACATTTAAGTAATAATATAAGTGCCGCAGATTAGAGGTGTTACAAGAGAGTAACATAGCAATACACAAAGAAGGAGGAGGAGGAGAGATAGGGGCGATAGATGTTTGATAGGTGAGAATGAGTAAACCACACCAGAGCACCCACCAACCACTCACAAGGATGAGAGATAAGGACGGTATATATTATTTTATAATAATA
>NW_004799408.1:10836-11905 GCF_000002075.1 Aplysia californica | reverse complement strand
GAATTGTAGGCCTAAGTAAAGTGCAACTTTCGCTGAGAGATCTGTAGGAAAGGCAGCTTTCTTCCATCTTCTATCCTGGCCACAGATTTTGTCCTTCCTTTTCTGCCCGTGAGCACTTCACCACAGGTGTTTTTGCTGTGTAAACTGGACCCCTTCCTGCTATAAAACAGTTGGGGACATCAACGTTTGATCATTCTCCACAGAACAGCTACAATCATGGTGAGTACAGACAGAAGTTGTAGATGTCTTCAGCGTCTCTAGAGATCATCCAGCTATCTCCTGGGAGAACTGAGTAGAAGTCTGTTGTGTAGAGACAGGAAATGTTTGTTCTATAGAGAAAGTAGAAGTCTGTTGTATAGAGAAAAAAAGCTGTTATAATAATAATAATAATAATAATAATAATAATAATAATAATAATAATAACAATAGTAAGAATAACGTGATAATAAAGATACAACCAAATACTACGGCGGAAAGTAGTTAAACAATATCAATTATATTGAAATTTATTTTTTTAGAGATCATGATACAAATGATCACCCAATAATGTCATAATCATAATGCTGACATCATCCACATGTCCTGTGTATCTTTATAAATCACTTTATCGAGTATCTCGGTCTGTCTGCTGGGATGTTGTATCCCTCTCAGCCCGGGTTGGCCCTGACAGACAGGGTCAAAAGCCCGCCTCAAAATTGATCTAATGTGTGACGATGGGGACGTAAAAATGTCTTCATTAATTAATGATATTAATTTTTTTAAAACATTAAAGATTCTTACCTTTGTGTTTTCCCCGTAGAAATCCTTGTATGTGTGAGCGTGTAGCGAGATATGGGCTACAGGTGGGTGGGTGAGTGACACAGGTGTGGGAGCGACACAGGTATGTCACTCAGGTATGTCACACAGGTAAAAGACACACAAGTTTAATGACACACACAGGTGTCACAGATGAAGCTGACACACGCACGTGTCATGTCACAGTCAGGAATTTACGCGGCGAATCCAAGACACACGCGGTTGTGACAAGTAGTAATGATAATGATAATGATAATAATGATAATAATAATAA
>NW_004799408.1:8668-9725 GCF_000002075.1 Aplysia californica | reverse complement strand
CCCACCCACTCACCCTACCCCCACCCGAGGGGAGAGCCCCCACAACTGAGCTGAGAAGCCCCGTGGTCTTGATTGGGATTGATGACAGAGTAATGATAATCATAGTAGAGAAGAGAAATCGATGAGTCTGCGCCCGTCTGTCCTTGGTCAACGGCTGAGATCGATTCTCATTTGGCTTGTTACTTCAGCCAGTGCCGATACCTCCCTGGCCTTTCTGCTTGTCAACAACGTATCATCAGCTGTCTCATCATCCTATTTACAACCAGCCTTGGTACAACAGACACAGCCTAGTGGGTGGTTGGTTGGCGGGTGCTCTGGTGTGGTTTGCTTTTTCTGTCCTATGAAACAGCCTGTGAAGGTGGTTGATGGGTGCTCTGGTGTGGTTTGCTTCTTATTTCCTACAAAGAGGTTACAGTTTTAAGCTCCTTGCTTTCCTATCAAACATATATCACCCTTATCCCCCCCCCCTCCTTCTTTTTTATGTTTGTTACTTTCTAATAACACGCCCTCTAATCTTCCGGCACTCATATTAACACCTCATGTAGTTGCGAGCGCCGTAAAACCTCTACTAAAACTAAGACACAGCCTAGTGGTGGTTGGTGGGTGCTCTGGTGTGGTTTGCTTCTTTTTTCCTATGAAACATCTATCGTCCTTATCCCCCCCTTCTTCTTTTTTATGTTTGTTACTCTCTTGTAACACCTCTAATCTTCTGGTGCTCATATTCTGACCTCATGCAGTTGCGAACGCCGTAAAACCTCTACTAAAACTAAACTAACACGCAGCCTATTCCCCGTAAAGTGCAGAGATTCTGGGTTCAGGTCCGATTAGCATTCTTGTCTGTTTTGGGCCCTTCCTTGATGTTTTTTAAAATTTATTTTTGTTGTAGGTTTGCACACTGTAATTCAACATTTCACTTTAAAAATGTGATGATAGCATCTTAATATGGGAGAGGCGGGAGGAGAAGGAGGAGGAAGTGATAGATGGGGACAGGAGAGAGGGAGAGAGATAGAGATAAGGAAAGAAGAGAGAGAGAGAGAGAGAGAGAGAGAGAGAGAAA
>NW_004799408.1:2982-4497 GCF_000002075.1 Aplysia californica | reverse complement strand
GTGTGAGTGTGTGTGTGAGTGTGTAAGTGTATGCGTGCGTGCGTGCGTGTGTGTGTGTGTGAGTGTGTGTGTGTGAGTGTGTAAGTGTGTACGTGAGTGTGTGTGGGTGTGCATGTGTGTGTGTGTGTGTGTGGGTGGGTGGGTGTATGTGCGTGCGTGCGTATGTGTGCACGTCCGTCTTTATGTTTTTTGTGCTTCCTGTGAAGGAGATGGTATAAGGTGTTGAGAGCGGAGTCCTGGAGTAAGGGTGTTTTGTATAAGCTGTCCTGTAATGAAGGCAAGCATGCAGTGTGGAGAGACGAAGAACGGTAACTGCTGTTAAGAAAGTAGAGGGCACGTCATACGGTCGCTTTTAAGGACAAGCGGGCTAACCCAGATTTTGGGGGTTTCCAGAAATCTTGACCTACACCAAAAATGGGCATTGCCCTACCCAAAGGAGAAGTTTGGTTCATTGGTGTGTACATTTGTATATTTCTTTGGTTATAGAGAAAACTTTTCTTGTCTTTTTAAGAAACTGAATAAAGATCCAAAAACTTTACTTTGGATTTTCTCTAAACAGTATTTTTCGGGATAGCCCCCTTGTGATTAAAAGCGACCAATACATGCTTTGTGTCCAATCAGCAGCCGAGCAAAGACACGGTCTCCTCACATTTCGAACCATTATACACAGATTAGAATGACGAGTTTGGTTTAGTTTTAGTAAATTTCCTAAAATGCAATCATGCAGTTACATGTCTTCTAAATTTCAAACTGTCAGGTAAACAAAACAAAATCGAAATATCGGATTGAATAGTGCAGGTGGGTGGTTGGTGGATGCTCTGGTGTGGTTTGCTCCTTCTTTCCAATCAAACATCTATCGTCCTTATCTCTCCTCCTTCCATTTTATTTTTGTTACTCTCTTGTAACACCTCTAATCTTCGGCACTTATATGACCTTGTTGTGTTGCAAGTGTCGCTAAAACTACGAATACTGAAATTATGCCCCTATACATCACGTCTCGGAGCGTTAGCGAATGACCAGAATTCGCGTCCCCAACGAGCTAACCCTATCCGTACGTCGTGTTTTACTATCGTATCCATGCGACGTGGGGAACTCTGTGCCACCTCTTTCCAAAGAGAGAATTTACTCGTTAATCCGATCTGTACGCTTTGCATAGCACTACAGTCTGTCAAAATCATATTTTTTGAGAAATACTGAAAGTTTCAAAGAGATATTCGCACTAGAAGTATTCTAAAATGGGAAGAATACAACCCCGGAGGTACAAAATGACCACAGGGCGTACGGAGAGGGTTAAAGGGATGCAGAGTAAAGAATCTGCCAATCACTGTTAGGGCCGACTCTTGTCTTGGTTGATGGGTACCGGCAGCTTGGGACTGGCGTTTCTCTGTCTGTCTGTCTGTCTGTCTGTCTGTCTGTATGTCTGTATGTCTGTCTGTCTGTCTCTCTCTGTCTGTCTCTCTCTCTCTCTCTCTCTCTCGATGTCTGTCTCTCTCTCTCTCTCTCTCTCTCTCTCTC
>NW_004799408.1:0-2757 GCF_000002075.1 Aplysia californica | reverse complement strand
ACCCCCCCCCCTCCCACGCACACCCCGTTTCCTTTTTCTCCATTCGTCTTCGGTTTGTGTACAGTTTCGCTTTCATTTGAACAAGTCTCCGTTTTACGTTTGTTAGTGTGTGGTGCTGGGGCAAAAGAGATTTCTGGAAAAGTGTGGAAGTGGATCGATGGGGGGAACGGGGTGGGAGTCGGGTTAGGGTGTGGGGTGGGAGAATCGTTTGTTATATTTACGGACAGTCAAAACAGTTTTTAAAAAGTTGAAGGAAGGCAGGATCAATTATTGTTTATTGTAAATGAGAACAATGAAACAGCGGGAGGGCGGGGAAGAGAGTCTGAAAATAGCGTTTTGTTCTCCTCTGTTTATGCTTGTATTGTTTTGGCTCCTTTCTTTTCTTCAAAGTAATTATAGTTTTCAAAAGTGTGGCCTCCCACGCTCTCTATCGAGTCTAACCGTCCTTCCGTCCCCGCCCCCTCCCCTTGAACCCCATTCGAAAACGGGTCTGAAGTGTTTTTGAGGGAACCGATTGATCAGCAATCAATGCTCACTGACACTGATCGATAAGGTGGTAAAGTACGGGTCCTTATCGGGACTTCCCTTTCAGCCTACTTTGTGTTCGGCTGTGTAAGACTAATGGAGGAGTGACACGTCACAGAGTTGAGTGACACCACGTCACGGAGTTGAGTGACACCACGTCACAGAGTTGAGTGACACCACGTCACGGAGTTGAGTGACACCACACCACGTCACGGAGTTGAGTGACACGTCACACGGTACAGGCGTCATGGAGTTGAGTGTGAAGTCACAAAGTTGAGTTGTGCTTTAAGCATCGAGTAGCACATCACAGAATTGAGTGACACCACGTCACGGAGTTGAGTGACACCACGTCACGGAGTTGAGTGACATCACACCACGGATTTGAGTAGCACGTCACAGAGTTTAGTGACACCACGTCACAGAGTTGAATGACCCCACGTCACGGAGTTGAGTGACACCATGCCGTGGAGTTGAGTGACACCACGTCACAGAGTTGAGTGACACCACGTTACAGAGTTGAATGACACCACGCCGTGGAGTTGAGTGACACCACGTCATAGAGTTGAGTGACTCCACGTCACAGAGTTGAGTGACACCACGTCACAGAGTTGAGTGACACCACGTCACGGAGTTGAGTGACACCACGTCACAGAGTTGAGTGACACCACGTCACAAAGTTGAGTGACACCATGTCACAGAGTTGAGTGACACCACGTCACAGAGTTGAGTGACACGTCACGGAGTTCATTGTCAAGTCACAACGTTGAGTTGTACTTTAACCCTATTCGTACGTGGTGTTCCATACGACGTGGGGAACTCTGTGCCACCACTTTCCAAAGAGGAAATTTACTCGTTAATCCTATCCGTACGCTTTGCTTGACAGTCTGTCAAAAAATATTTTTGAGAAATACTGAAAGTTTCAAAGAGATCTTCGTACTAGAAGTTTTCGAAAATGTGAAGAATACAACCCGGGGGGGTACAAAATGACCCCATGGCGTACGGATAGGGTTAAGCATTGAGTAGCACGTCATGGAGTTGGGTGGCAAGTCAGAATTACAAAGTTCTATCTGACATTTTTGGCCGTTTTGAGTTATCATAAGACCATGAGGTCAGAAACCAAAAATGTTATATCTGTTCTATCAAAATCGTAAGATTTTTAGGGGTCGTTATCAAGATATTCTGAGAAGCGCATTTGAAAAAGCTTGATATGATGTGAAACTCGGCATTTTTTTACTTCACATTTCTAAGATAAAACTTTGTAATTCTGAGGTAGTAAAGTCACAAAGTTGAGTTGTTGGTGGTTGGCGGGTGCTCTAGTGTGGTTTGTTTCTTCTTTCCTATCAGACATCTATCGTCCTTATCTCCCCTTCTTCTTTTTTATGTCTGTTACTCTCTTGTAACATCTCTAATCTTCTGGCGCTCATATGACCTTATGCAGTTGCGAGCGCCGTAAAACCTATACTAGAATAAAGTTGAGCTTACACCATGAACCGATCTTTAACACGATCGTTGGAACTGGATGATAGGTCAAAGAGTTTTGTACGTAATGGAGCAGGGTGACATTAAGTCTCAAAGTTAGGCTGCACTCTATAACCTCCTTGGCTGCACTTCACAATTTTGAGTTCACGTCATCCCATTGAGTGGCACGTCATTGAGTACAATACCACGACTTCAGCGAGTGGAGTGACGTGGCACAGAGTTTATGAGTTTAGAGATGATACGTCACACAAGATAGTTAGTGACTCATCAGGGATATAATATGTATATATGCGTCTGGCCATATATTATCTCATTCAGACATCCGTTAATTAGTGATCACTCTGCCGACTGGAAAGTAACTGTGTACCCTTTCCTCGTTTTCATCTCCTCCTCCTCCTCCTCATTTTTTGCTATCTCTCTCTCTCTCTCTCTCTCTCTCTCTCTCTCTCTCTCTCTCTTTCTCTCTCTCTCTCTTGCTGTCTTTCTCTCTATCTATCTATCCTCTCTGTTCTTTCTTTCTTTCTTTCTCTCTTTCTCTCTCTCTCTCTCTCTGTCTCTCTCTCTCTGTCTCTCTCTGTCTCTCCCCCTTCTTCCTCCCTCTCTCTCTCTCTATTTTCAATATTTTCAACTGCCTTCCGGCTTTCCCCCCTTCTCTTCCCTCTAATCACTTTCTCGTTTTCTGCACATCCTGTGTTCTTATGGGAGAATACGAAGAGAGAGAGAGAGAGAGAGAGAGAGAGAGAGAGAGAGAGA
>NW_004799407.1:14000-15613 GCF_000002075.1 Aplysia californica | reverse complement strand
GAGAAAGAGAGAATGGTCAGCAATCTGTGACGGGGGTTGGTCCAGCTCATTGTCCTGATGAGTGATAATTCGTTCTGCAAACGCATGCTAGTGACCTCTGCTGGGAACGCAGTCTGATCTGAGTATCACTTTGTTGGGAGGTGCTGAGTGCTTGGCTGGTCTGCTTTTTCTACTTCCACAGTGTGGAAGATGTGTTTGGGATGATGGTCTGGGGAAATCGTCGTTCTGTACCTTTTGTGTATTGTGGTTGTGGGGAGTTGGAGTGGGTTGTATGTGGATTCCGTCGTGTATTATGGTATGAGACAAGGGTCTTATGTCGGGCGTGTGTTTGCTGTGTTGAGTCGTTGATTGTTCTGCTTCGTGGGGTTTGTGTAGATGATGGGACGAGAGATAAAAGAAAAAATCGTTCGGTACCTTTTCTCATAATGTGGTTGTCAGGAGTCAGCGTTTGGGTGGTTGAAGGGAGCCACTGGTAGGTCCTAATTTAAACGGGGAAAATATTTGCTATCTTTCTCTCTCTAATACCAACCCCTGCCTCTGTTGCTTCTGTCTTACTCTTTCTGTGTGGGTGGGTGGGTGGAGGGTTCGACTGGTAGGTCCTACCTCTTTTATTTTATCTCTCTTTTGTTTCTGTCTGTCTATCGCACTCCTTCCCAGCTCTAAATGGCCATTAGGGTGTCGATTTGCTTCTCTACACTCGAACAAATACTCTTTACGTTCACTAAATTACAATTATTGTATCGATGTGCTTCTCTTAAATGAAACAAGAACAGCAGCAGCTGCAGCAACAACATTATCAACAACAACGACAACAACAACAGCAACAACAACAACAACAACAACAACAACAACAACAACAACAACGACAACAACAACAACAGCAACACCAACCAACCAACCCAAAGCAAAGAGAAAAAGACAACGTTTAACTAGAATCAACGTAAGGCGCCACCAGTCTGCGGATTTGCTAGATTCTAGCGTGTTCAGTAACATTGCTAACGAATTGATAAACAGACCAGACTCTCTCGAATGTTCATCTTTGAGAAACAACATTTTATTCCCTGCCTTTTCTAGCGGGTTCAATGAATCTTGAGCCCTGTTCCGATATAAGTTTTCCCGAGTCGCTAAACTAATCAATAGGCGATGGTGGTGGTTGGAGGGTGCTACTGCCACTGCTAGTGGTAGGTCTTACTTCTTTCCTTTTCCTTCCTCTATTTTCTTAATTCAGGTCGTTAGAGGGCGCCACTGGTAGGTCCTACTTCTTTACTGTCCCTCTGTTGTTTCTTTCGGTCTGTCTTACCTTTTTCCCCAACACTTAATAACAAGTATTTTGTCGATGTGCTTCTCTTTACTGAAACAAAACCAAAATCTCTATTTTGTTATACTTCTCTTCCTAGCACAAAATGACCGAAAGATAGGTGGTTTGAGAGAAGGGTCCTATATGCCCGGTCTGTGGGGAAGTGTGGATGCACCGAGTTGTCAGTGGCTAGTTGGCAGGGGTCTAATGAGTAGTGTCCAGTAGTGTGACCGGCGTGCCCCAGGGGTCCTACAGCAGGCTGTAGTGGACAGGGCGGTGGTGTTGACCTGTTAAGTAGCGGCCATCAACACCTAGC
>NW_004799407.1:10750-13538 GCF_000002075.1 Aplysia californica | reverse complement strand
AGAGAGAGAGAGAGAGAGAGAGAAGCGAGAGAGAACGTCAGAGACAGGGAAAGCGTTTGTCTGTGAAATTGTTCGGGGTTTTGTTTTTGCTTTCTGGTTTTACACATGTGTTTATTTTATTTTTGTATTGTATTTTTTGCTTTGTTTGTGTGATTAAAGCTTTACCATAATGATAACAATATTACCATATAGCCGTATGCAGTGACATTTCTTGTTAATAAGCTGTGTCGTGGGAATAACGCATCTCGGTCTCCAACCGCTAGCACAGTGTTTCTGCAGGAATTAGCGACAGTTTATTTCCTTAGACTACCTTCTTCGTGCCTTCCACTGGCAGCTCCGACTCACCAATTCGGAAGTTCCTTGAGACTGAGTATTTTACACCGTTCCCACGCTGTATGTGGTTGTGTGTCGTCAAAGAAGCTGAGGAGGCGCCAGAGAATCAATACAGGGGCAAGATGAGTAGATAGAAAGTATTTTTTGTCTTCACGTCTAGCGGGTTTCGGCTCTCGCGCCCCGGATCCGATACAGGCTTGCTTGCATACTTGCATGAGTTGCTAACGAATCCGTAGACGGGTGGGAGGCGCTAATATAGGAGTGTGGGAGGCGCTAATATAGGAGTGTGGGAGCGGGGTGGAACCTTTTACTCGCCGTCTCACGGATGCAGGCAGTCGAAAAATATGCAAAATTGTATAATGTGTACGTATAACGGCCTTTACTATAAGGTTATTTAAAAGGCGCGACTTCCGAATTTAACGCCCGTCTCCGATAGGACCCAGCTAAATGGGGAAAATTCGTGAAAGTACAGTAAAGCGTCTTTCACAAGAACATAACGGACGGATCGAACTGAGCCAGGAATCCACGAACCTGCTGTCTCATAATTACGAGTCAGGTAGCCTAATTAACCTCTAGACTGCTGGTGCCGTCAGTCTTTGGGTCCGATAGACACGGTGACGTTGCTAACGAATCGGTAAACAGGTCGGAGACTCGTAATTGAAGGTACATCTTTGAGTAACAACATTTTCACTGTCTTTTCTAGCGGGCTCAGTGAATCCGAGTCCTGTTCCGATAGGTGTTAATTAGTTGCTAACAAATCAATAGACGCTGATGGTGGTTGGAGGGCGCCACTGGTAGGTACATTTTCACTGCCTTTTCTAGCAGGTTCAATGAATCCGAGTCTTGTTCCGATAAGTTTTAATTAGTTGCTAACAAATCAATAGACGGAGATGGTCGTTGGAGGGCGCCACTGGTAGGTCTTCTTTCCTTTCTTACCCAATGTCCTCACCCTCACAGACTGTCTGCTTTACGTGTCCCTAGCACGAAGTGGATGGTAGTGTCGAGGCATTTCTCTGTACCCAAACAAACAGATCGACAGAACAGTAGTAGACCGGGTGATTTAATAATCACAATTACAGACATGAGTAGTAACAAAGTGTGTCCCTCAGCCCTGTGTTCGGCCCCCACGTGTTTACGTTAGTTTTTAGCGAATGGGTAGGCGAGACCACACAGCCACGCAACCCACATGGCCCCTGGACTGTCAGCGCACTTTGTTGGGCAACAGAATATCTCCGCGTGTCTAGCACTTTTGAGATCTCTATGGTTATGTCTGAAATGGTGAAATGGTATAGGTTAAATGCGCCTATCAACACTATTAGGTTATTTAAGAGGCGAGACCTCCGAGTTTAACGTCCATCTCCGAAAGAACAGAGCCAAGTGGGAAATTCGTGTTAAGTGCCTATCCCAAGGACACAATGTTGTACCGAGCTGTTATGTCCGATATTGTAAAACATATTTTTTAAATGTAAGAAGTTGCTAAGGAGACGGTAGACGGACCAAAGGCAGTTTGGTAGACTCAGTTTCGTAAAACGTAAGCAGGTTTGTGGGTCTGTCTAGCTATTGGCGTCCACGTCTATTACTTTTTGTTTGTCGCTAACAAGTTTATGGTCAGGACTAGTGACAATGGTAAACGTCAACGATTTGGTTGATACGTTCCCCCCCTCCCCCCCCCACCGTCTAATGTGATTGGCGTCCCAGTCCGATAACTGTACATTAGTTAGTTAGTTGCTAATCAGTTTGTGTTCTGCTCCAGAGACAAGTGTAAAACAGTGAAGGAATAGGTAGCTAGATTGTCTTCCACTGCCACCCACTGGCGTCCATGTCCGATCAGTTTACTTTAGTTGTTTTAGAGAGAACAACTTTACCCCCCGGGGCAGTGCCACTGACTGTAGTGTCTTTAGGCCATTCCCAAAAGGGGACATTTCTCGTTCAAGCATAGTAGAAAGGGCTGACTCATGTTACGCTCATAACTGTGCCTGATCTACAACAGGGAACTGCTACTTTTCTTTCCTGATCCTTACTATTGTCATTTGCCTCTACTTCTTTTGTATGTTTGTCACTCTCTTGTGACCTGCTATTTCCGGGGTGCCTTGATAGTCGAAGCAGACCTTGTGCTGTAGAAGCTAGATAGGTGAGCATTCTAAGTCTGATTCTCCGTAAAGACTTCTCTATTGACACCCGCCCCTTGGCGCTCATATGACCGTATGCAGTTGCGAGCGCCGTAAAACCCTCTACAATAAAAAAAGAACTACTTTTCTCCCTGACAATAGATGGTCGTCTTGAACAGTTTTGACTGTGGGTAGCAGGAGTTTTATCTATAGTCTACTGACAGGCGTCCATGTCTGATACATGTACATACGTGATAAATATCTGTCAATGTGAAGAAATAGGTAGCTTGAGTTTCTTCCACTATCTAGTTACTCAGTGTGTGTGTGTGTGTGTGTGTGTGTGTGTG
>NW_004799407.1:6802-7871 GCF_000002075.1 Aplysia californica | reverse complement strand
GGTTATGTATTGATTAAAAAACAAAAAACAAAAAGCTTAGTATATAAACTGATTTCCTCCTTCCACTAAACGGGTGGTTGGAGGGCGGGACTGGTACGTTCTACTTTTTTAAAACTGTCCCTCTGTTGTTTCTCTCTGTCTGTTTTTGTGTCGGTGTGCTTCTCTATACTCAAACAAACAAACAAACAAACAAACAAACAAACATTCCACTAAGTGCTATCGAATATTTTAAATCTTCAACTTCAATAATAGAGGGGTATCGCTCTCGGTCAGTATAGTATCGACTTCCTCCCAGCCCCTGTCACCCGAAGCGCCACGCCCCCCTGCGGTGTGTGGGTGGTGACGTCACGCGGAGTCCTCACGCTCCGCTCATTGCTCACTCAGCTGGACAGGAGTGCGGGACCTAAAACGTCTTTAACGAGTTTAATACCCGTTTAATACTCGTTTCATTAGCTGAAAACGGCTGCGGTGTCTTTCCAGGGGTCGACAAAAAGCCCCCGCTCCCCTCTCCTCTCCCTTGTTGGTGAGTGGGGGAAAAAAAGAAGAATTGTTATTGTTACACTCTTCTCAACACCTGGAAGGCTGCTGCTGACACTGTAGAAATTGTATCATAGTGGGTTGTGGTGGGGATTTAAATGGAGGCACGACGGAGAGTCAGATGAGGAATTCTGGAGAACTTTGTGGGGGTCTAACTAGGTATTTTGTCTGTCAGATTATAAGAATTGTTCTGGTCTGCTCTGTGGGTAGTTTTGTTCTATTTATAACGTACGCACGTGTCCAGATTGATTGTGTGATCTGATGTTGTGTGTGTTTCTCCTGGCTTGCTCAAAATCTGGGTGGTTTTCCGATGTTTCTGTGTTTTTTAATGTCTTGATGCGGAACCTGTCCAAGACGATTGTCGAGGAGAATAATTGTTATATTGGTTAGGTTTACCTCTTGGACATTGTCATTGTAATTTTAAAAAATACAATAAAATAACATTTTTTTAAGTAAAAGAGGAAAGGGGGAGGGTGGTCTAACGTCTTGGACAGGTTGTCTTTAGAGCAAGTTTGACTTTACCGACCCCCCC
>NW_004799407.1:3107-4387 GCF_000002075.1 Aplysia californica | reverse complement strand
AAAGAGATTCTTGTTAATATTTTGTTTATTTGATTGTTCGTTTGTTTGTTGTTGGTGGGTGGTTGGCGGGTGCTATGGTGTGGTTTGCTTCTTTTTTTTCTTATCAACCATCTACCTTCCTTATCTCCTCTTTTTCTTTTTTATGTTTGTTGCTCTCTTGTAACTCCTCTAATCTTCTGGCACTCATATGACCTTATGCAGTTGCGAACGGCCTAAAACCTCGACTAAGACTAACTGTCTTGTTTGTGACTTGTAGATCGAGAATATAGATCTGTTATAGTAGGAATGGTTGGTTGTTGGCGAGCTTGTTTTTTTTTGTTTTATTTTAGTAGACTGCATATTAAGGTCATATTAATGAGCGCCAAGAGGTGGATGTCAACAGAGAAGTCCTCACAGGGAATCTGACTTAGTCTGCTCACCTCTCTAGCTTCGACAGCACAAAGTCTGCTTCAACACTCGGGGCAGCCCGGAAAAAGCGGGTCTCAAGAGTGTGACAAACATACAAGAGAAGTAGAGGGAAAATGGCCGAGCTTGTTTGAATGATTAATTTTTATTTTAAAAAGTATTTTGTTGTTTGTTGGTTACTTTTTTCTCTCTCTTTTTTGTGTGTTGATTTTTTAAGTTGAGGGTGGGGAGGGGGAGGGAGCGAGAGATTCTTGTTAATATTTTGTTTATTTGATTGGTTGTTTGTTTGTTTGCCTGTCGTGAAAAGCGGCCATAGCGGTGCGGCTGATTGAAGGGCGCCACTCACTGGTACATGTAGGTCCTACTTCTTTCCGTTCCCTGTGTTGTTTCTGTCTTACTCGATTTTGTTGCACATTAAAGGCTTTTATTGTGTCGTTGTTGTGTATTTGTTATTTAAAGCAAGGACTTGACAGCATAATATTGTGTGTGTGTGTGTGTGTGTGTGTGTGTGTGTGTGTGTGTGTGTGTGTGTGCAGAAGTGGTAGTTAGCAATACATACTCTTGTGTGGTTTCATCCTACCATCCGATTTAACATCTATCGTCCTTATCCTTCCTTCTTTTTTGTTTTTGTTACTCTCATGTTAGGCCTAGAATTTCCTTGCGCTCATAATATGACCTTATGCAGTTGCGAGCGCCGTTAGACCTCTACTAAGTTAAAACTTAAAACTAACTGTTATGCCTTTAAAGTTAAGCTCTCTTAAGCTCTCATGTTTGTTGATTTTTCGTCAGCCTTTAATACTGCTATCCAGCCAGCTGTCCTTTTAAAGAAATTAGAAAACATAGGTGTTAACGTCAATTTAATATCATGGATAGGC
>NW_004799407.1:0-1277 GCF_000002075.1 Aplysia californica | reverse complement strand
ACACACACACACACACGGGGCGCACGCTCATAAACTCATAAACCCTGTGCAGAGAACTCGCATTTACAAATTCCTTTCCTCCGCCCCCATTTTTGTGTTCAATTTTATGTCCCCCCTATTCTTTCCTCCTCTCTCTCCATCACGCGTCTCCCTCCGCTTCCCCGCCGTACACCAAGCACGTGGTTTTGTTGTTACGCTACGAATCTTTTGACTGACACTCCACCCGGCCCGATTCAGCCAATCAGCATCAGCGTCTCCGCCCTCGCGCCCTCTCCACCGCCGTGCGCGCGCCTCCCCTCTCCCCCAAGCCGCGGCGCGATTCGATGCGTGCCCCATTAAGCCCCGCCTCCCCAGTACACAAAAGCGGCGAACCTCGCTGTAAGAACGCTATCGTTTTCCTCCGTCTTGAGGCCTCGATACTGCCTTGATTTGGCTACACGGGACAACCGAAACCCATCAGTTTGCCAGCGGCGCGTGGATACGAACGCAGCGATTTTCGTTTCTTTCCATTCTCGTCTTGGTGAAGTGGATGCTATCTTGGTAGATTTACCCTTGTGTGCGGAAGTTTGTGTTCTTCTACTCGCGAATCTCAAGATTTCGTCTCCAAGTCAGTCTAATTTACTGCTATATCGTGTTGTAAAGCACTTGTAGTGTTCTCATTACTTTGTTGCCACGACTACTCCTCAAGTCCTCTTTTCGTGGATATTGCGTTCTTTTCTGTACAGAGTGCAGTGAATCTACCTCTGTGTTCGCAGCAGCAGGACAGGGTAATTTCGGTGCGCGTTTCTCCATTCAGATTGGACTATTATCTCGGAAAAAGTTTTGCTTGCCGCATGGACTTGAGTTTGCTGTGCGTACTTTCCCCCCTTTTTGGACTTAGGAGCAAGGTGTGTGTTACAGGCTGCCATCGTCTACAAGGTGTGTGTTACAGGCGGCCATCATCTACAAGTGTACCTTCAAAGTGGTCAACACACGGGTAAATATCACTTCTTTTTATGTCACGCTTTCGTCTGTTTCTCATAGATCTGAAGTGTCTATTCCTAGATTATTATATATATTTTTACCAATACATGTACGATATAAATAGAGATATTTTACATGCTTTTCTGCCTCTGTCTGTCTGAATGCCTGTCTCCCGACCTGTCTTTTTCTCTCTCTTTCTTTCTCAATGTGTGGCTGTGTTCGTCTCTGTATTCCTCTTGCTTGTCTGTTTTCTTATCTTTATCCCCTCTCCCCTTTTCCTCTCTCTGTCCTTATCTATCTATCTGTCTGTCCTA
>NW_004799406.1:14672-15591 GCF_000002075.1 Aplysia californica | reverse complement strand
TAACAGCCCCCACCTCCACCCCTTTCCCCCAATCTCGCAGTGTGTTACTACTTTATGTTATACTCTAATTACTTATAGTAATTGTACTTCATAAAGGACTTCCATTCTGAGGGTCTTTTTCCGCAATTTCGTGTGCTAATATGTTTATATATCTCTATAGATTCCTTATAATTCATGTGTGTGTGTGTGTGTTTGTTTGTATGTGTGTGTGTGTGTGTGTGTGTTTGTATTAGACTGTGTGACTGTGTATTGGTGTTTGTGTAAGTGTGTGTGTGTATGTATGTGTTGGTGTGTGTTGGTGTGTGTATGTATATGTATGTATGTCTTTGTGTATGCATAAAAGTGTGTGTGCATGTGCGTGTGTATAATATGTGTATGTGTGCACGCGTGTGTGTACGTTTATATATGTTTCACACGAGTATTCTGTACATCTACCAAGGAGGTTATTCAGTAAGGTCTGAGATCTACCTATAGCTTACGTTTCTCCACTCAGTAGGGGAGCAAGCAAAGCGCTTCAGACGATCATCAAGAATGGTGTCTTTAAAAGGGGGACACAGTTTGCCCGTGTCACCGGCAGTAATTGCTGTTTGCATTGTCTTTACATCAGAATGCTTCAAGCGACCTAGATAGTTTCGAAGCCGGGGAAACTCCCACAAAAGCAAATTTGACAGGAGAAGTGTTTAATTTGAGAGACAAGTGTTTCCTACCCTGAAGAGCGGAGCAGAGGGAGGGAGAGGGCGACAGACAGCCAGCCAATAGGCCAATTGAATTCCTTCGGGGGGGATTGTAAGTACCAAGATTAATTTGCCAAAAGATTACCTCCCTACCTGCTGACGTTTACTCTTCAGAGCCAATTAAAAAAGCCAACAAACCACTGGTACTCTTTTCCTTTTTTTCTTTCTTTCTCTCTTTCTTTCTT
>NW_004799406.1:11338-12864 GCF_000002075.1 Aplysia californica | reverse complement strand
GTGTGTATGTGTGTGTGTGTGTGTATGTGTGTGTGTGTGTATGTGTGTGTGTGTGTGTATGTGTGTGTGTGTGTGTGTGTGTGTACAAGCAGGTTTTGCCCCATGTCAATACATTTTTACGTAACCACACATGTTGACAACAAAATCAGGACACGGGACACAAAAGCATGTTTGTGTGTGGACAACGGTGGGGATGGGGTGAACAAAGCTGAGATTGGGACAAACACAAATTTTGAAAACTAAAAGGTGTTGGATTTAATTTGTTGGGTACGCTGTCAAAGCCGGCCACCGTCATAAGCTCTGATCTCTCTCCGCCTCGTACTTCCTGATTTATGGCCGTCCCAGAGCGCGTCACAGAGAGATAAGGTCAGCAGCTCTCGGGGTCAGTTTCTTTCTTGTAAGGTCCTTGGTTTCTTTCTTCCAACGTGTTGCCGGTACATATTACTTGCCACTGGCCTGAGAATTGTGGTGTGAACGAGAGAGCGGGAGTAAGAGCGAGTGCCCAATGCGGATGGGATCGGGTCAGGTCGGGTTGGGTAGGGCTGATCGGCCGACTCGTCGCTTGAAAACTTCCCCGACCAGTCGCCTGAAAAAAAAAGAAAAAGAAAAATGCGTTTGTTTTTTAGGCGACGAGTCGGGCGTGATCGGCTTGTGCCAAGACCGCCGAACGGCCACCTATCGGAGACAGCCACCTATCGGAGACGACCACCTGTACAAACGACCCATCTTGAGGGGGTTCCTTTTTTTTCATATGATTACTTCCTGACGACTCTTTCGTAAATTATCCACTTGTCTAAAACAACCCGCTTCCCGCTCAACAATAGATAGACGCCTTGGCCTGGACATTTTGGCCAGTACTTGGGATAACCCTCGTCGTTGCAACTGTCCTGGGTAACAACGTTAATAACTGGACAAGTCCTTGAGTCCTTGAGAGTGGACCAGTTTCTGACCCAAGGCTGTTGTGGTCAGTGGTCACAGCTGTATCCCCCTGGACGTTGTGTGGGAGGCCTGGTGGGGGTGGGGAGGGGCAGCGAGGCCTGGCCCACTGACCACTGACCAGAGCATTGGTGTGGATGGTTGGCGGGTGCTCTTGTGTGGTTTACTCCTTCTTTCCTATCAAACATCTATCGTCCTTATCTCACCTCCTTCTTTTTGTGTTTGTTACTCTCTTGTACTTGTACAGTAACACATCTATTCTTCGGAACTTAGTAAAGCTATATGACTGTGGGTGGTCGGCAGGTGCTCTGGTGTGGTTTGCTTCTTCTTTCCTATGAAACATCTATCGTCCTTATCTCTCCTTCTTCTTTTTATATGTTTGTTACTCTCTTGTAACACCTCTATTCTTCTGGCGCTCATATGACTATGACCGTATGCAGTTGCGAGCGCCGTAAAACCTCTACTAAACTAAACTAAAACTAAACTTATATGACTTTATTGTGTTGCAAGTGTCGTAAAACTCTTACAAAACTAAGAGCTTGGGGACAGCAGGACGTGAACGGGAGTCTCTGACTCTATAGTTTGTGGGG
>NW_004799406.1:4810-8314 GCF_000002075.1 Aplysia californica | reverse complement strand
CAACACACACACTCCCCTTTCTGCTCCCACACTCACCCCTTTCTGTCGTCCCCCCTCCACCCCCACCCCACCCCAAACCGCTGTACTGTGGCGACCGTCCATCCGTTAGGCTAGCAGGGTACGCCCGGGTGTCCAACTCGATTGTCCTCGGTTTATGGCGTAATCCTTCATAGCGTCACTTTTAGGGGTGTAGTAGGCCTGGCCAGGCCAGGGAGTGGTGGGAGCCAGTAGTCTGGTCCTGATTTAGCTTTAGCTTTATCTTAAAAGCTTTAGCTTTAGCTTTTATCTTTAATGCTTTAGCTTTAGCTTTTGTAAGAGTTTATCTCTTTGAGCACGTATCGGGCTTTTTTTTTCTTTTTAAGTTTTAGTCAGCGTTTTACGCACGGCACTTGCAGCACAATACAGTCAGACAATAAGTGCAGAAGATTAGAGATGTTGGTAGAGAGTAACATACAAAGAGAAGAAGGAGAATTGATAGACAATGAAAGCAGAGGTGTGATTGTAATAGGAAAGAGGGAAGAAATCACACCATCTTCCATTCTCTTACTCTTACCCCAACTTTTTTTTTCAAGCCATAGTGTCGTAGCTTTTATTTGGTCGCTTTTAAGGACAAGCGCGCTAACCCAGATTCCGGGGGTTTCCAGAAATCTTGACCTACACCAAAAGTGGGCATTGTCCCATCTATAGGAGAAGTTTGGTTTCACTGGTGTGTGTGTATATTTGTTTGGTTAAAGAGAAAACTCCTCCTTGTCTTTTAAAGAAATACTGAACGAGAGGCAAAAACTTACCTTCGATTTTCTCAAAACAGCTTTTTTTCGGAATAGCTCCCTTGTGCTTAACAGAGACAATTTTAAAAGTGAAGAAGTGAACAATCATGGGCACAAAAGCATGTATGTACCAATGTGATCGTCAAATCTCTGCGTTAGTCCGTCTACGTGTTATCGTCTGTGTCTAGTCACTAGTCACACAGATGTACATTCCAGCCTTACCAGGACGAAGATGTCATCGTTGGTTGTCGGCGGGTGCTCTGGTGTGGTTTGCTTCTTCTTTCCTATCAAACATCTATCGTCCTTATCTCCCCTTCTTCTTTTTTATGTTTGTTACTCTCTTGTAACACCTCTAATCTTCTGGCGCTCACGTGACCTTATGCAGTTGCGAGCGCCGTAAAACCTCTACTAAAACTAAGTCTAAAAGATGTCATCGAAATGCTTGCACATCCGCACGCCGCTACCTTTGAATTACAAGGTTCTATGGGACATTCTTATGCCGTTTTGATTGCTATGAACATATTGTGTTGCAAGTGCCGTAAAACTTTGACTAAAACTTAATGAGTTACTAAGACCACGAGGTCAGAAGCCAAATTATGTTTTATAATCTGCTCTGTAGACCGGCCGATCAAGGGCTAGAACCAAGTCTGATGGCCGCTGGATGGGAAAAGTGAGTGAAGTGCATTATAATCTGCTCTGTCAAAATTGTACGATTATTCGAGAGTCGTTTTCAAGACATTCAAAGAATTGCGTTTGAAAAAGCTATACGTGCTGTGAAACTACAAACAAGGCCGGCACTGCATGAGCAGATAGAACTTTGTGGGTGGTTGGCGGGTGCTCTGGTGTGGTTTGCTCCTTCTTTCCTATCAAATATCTATTGTCCTGATCTCTCCTTCTTTTTGTGCTTGTTACTCTCTTGTAACACCTCTATTCTTCGGCACTTATATGACCTTATTGCGTTGCAACTGACGTAAAACACTTACTAAAACAAAAGTGTGTGTGTGTGTGTGTGTGTGTGTATGTGTGTGTGTGTGTGTGTGTGTGTATGTGTGTCTGTCTGTGTGTGCATATATATGTATGTATCATGTAGTATGTGTGTCAATATGCCTTTTGTATTGTCGGTTTTCCCTTGAAGGAAGTGACAGAGTCACAGTTCAGAAAGAGGGGCAGGTTCCGAGAGGTTTTTCGGAGAAAAGAAGAAATCATTATCTCTCGATCGGGGTGGTGCTCGACCCGGATTTCTTTGAGTGGGACCCGCGGGGTTGTCGCGTTTGTTGTGTGTACATAATTTGTAGTCATGTTTTGGTTGGAGATCGTACCTGGCGATAGACCGAGTGTCGTGGGTGGTCGGCGGGTGCTCTGGCGTGGTTTGCTGCGCTTTCCTTTCCTATCAAACATCTATCGTCCTTTTCTCCCCTTCTTCTTTTTTATGTTTGTTACTCTCTTGTAACAGTTCTAATCTTCTGGCGCTCATATGACCGTATGCAGTTGCGAGCGCCTTAAAACCTTTACAAAACTAAAAATCGTGGGTGGTTGGTGAGTGCTCTTGCGTGATGTTCTGTTTCTTTCCTATCAAACATCTATCAACCTTTTGTCTACTCCTTCTTTTCTTTTTTTTTTGTTACTCCTTTGTAACACCTCTAATCTTCGTCACTTATATGACCTTTTTGTGTTGCAAGTGCCGTAAAACTAAAAAGAAGTGTACTCAATACGTGTAGAATGTAGGGGTTACAACTACACGCCCACCCAAGAAACAACAATCACAACAAGGTGACAAATAACCAACGAACACCCAACATGGCCGCCCTCCGTGATAAAAAGATTACGGCACACAGAACCGCAGTATCTATCCGGAGACGTCTCCAACGAAGATAGACCAATCAAAATGCTTTGTACCTCCAGATTAAGTAAAAAAAAATCTGGAGGGTTAAAGGGGGGCATGCCCCACTGTTTTAACTCTTAATTTGATATTTAACTGTTAGGTTTGAAATTTTCTTGAAAATAATTGTTTTTCGACAATTTTAGAGGCCATAATTATTTGTGATCTGCAGCAAACAATACGCAGTTTGATCCCGCTCGAAGCAGTGCATCTGTGTGTGCGAGAGTGCGTCTCCGAATAGTTCCTCGGTGCTCGCCGGAGACGTCTCCGAATAATCTTCTGCCCACAGAACTCTTACCTAATGAACGCACCACACCACACCGCACCGCACCACAACTGCGAGACTGCGAGAGCGTTCCCAAGGGAAACAATACACCTCTCCGCTGTTTGCAGAAGATTGAATAGCCTCGAACAAAAGGAGTCGCAGATCTTGTCAAGACCTGATAGCCATCTATCTGTCTTCTTAGGTTAAGCCCAGCCTAGCCTAGCCTAGCAGACAGCACGCAGGCTTCGGTCGTCCTCGTCTGCTGCTCCTTTCAAATTTTGTTTTGTTTTGTTTTGTTTCTTGTTTCTGCACTTTCCGTCTCTGGTTTTCTTTTCTTTTTCTTTCTTTCTTTCTTTCTGTTTTTTTTTTTCTTCTCTTTTTTGTTGTTGTTGCTTTCTTTGTTCTTTTTAAAAAAATGAAATGATTGTTGTTGTCTCTTTTACTGTCTTCCCTCTTGTCGTGTGTATGAATGTGTATTTCTGTCCCGTTCTCTCCGTCTCTCTGTCTGGCTCTCTTTCTGTCTGTCCGTCTGTGTGTGTCCTCTTTCCTTGTTTCTCTCGGCGTCTCTCTTTTGCTCTTTCTCTCTCTCTCTC
>NW_004799406.1:0-1242 GCF_000002075.1 Aplysia californica | reverse complement strand
CACACATACACACACGCACACCTACGGGCCACCCCTCCACGCAACCCCTCCACACACACACAGTATAGATAATACACATACTTACATACTACCCCCCCCCCTCTCCAACCACCCCTAACGATATTTACAGAAAATGATTTTGTGTATTTGTGTGTGTGTGTTTGTGTTTCTGTTTTTGTATGTATGTGTGTATGCATATGTGTATATGTGTATTGTTTTGTTGTTCAGAGCTATATTTTTAAAAAATTACACACAACAGTTTTACATATCAAACTTTTTTAAACGCAAACCCTTGAATATCTTGATAACGACTCCGAATAATCTTACGATTTTGATAGAAGAGCAGATAGAGCATTTTGGTGTCTGACTTCGTGGTCTTATTAACTCAACTCAAAACAGCCAAAAATGTCAGATAGAACGTTCTCATTCTAAGATAGGGATTTACATGTACATACAACTCCCGATATGTCATGGATCCTATCCCAATGTTCAGGTTCGTCCTTTCAATCCCCGTTCAGGCCGCTTTGAAGTCTTGAGTTTTTGATAAGGTATTCGATATTTTCCTCCCCCAGATGTACAATAATATGTGAGGTATCGTGGGGAAATCAGGCGCTCGTCAAAATCATGAAAAATCGAAGAAAAAGGCATTTTCCCAACCGTTTGGAAAACTGTTCATCAAAATTTTGTTTTTTGGCTAAACACCCATATGTTCATATGAAAACACATTTCCATAATATATTTTACTGAAAAACATTGTTTAATTAAAGGCACAGAATATGTAATTTTCAGTTTTCAAGGACTCTTAAGTTACTGAAGTTACCAACTTTTGGCGGCCATTTTCTCATTAATTTAACCACTGAAACCAGGCTACCTCACCTTCTTCAATCGCAAATATCTCGACTTCTATTCAAGCTAAATGGATATTTTTTTCCACTGAAAGCAAGGCAAATAAATAAGGTTTCAGAAGATATCATCAATACCTCCACAAGGCCAAAAATTGACGAGCGTCTGATTCCGCCACGTTGTGACACATATTATTATTTGCCAACGTTCAAGTGTTGTGGCAGTTTGGTAGTGGAATTTCCATTAGAGTGTAGTTCGTTTGAAAATCCCAAACAATGTGGCCCGCCCGGTTATCAGAAAGGTTAAGACTTCGTAATAGTTTGTTTTGTTTAATGTAAGCACAATTATTTAGATTCTAAGGCAAGACATGTCTACAACGTGTCGTTTTGCTGGATTTTT
>NW_004799405.1:14158-15773 GCF_000002075.1 Aplysia californica | reverse complement strand
CATAATTGTTACAGTAATCAGGACACCATCGGAGAATTTGGGTTATAAAAGCAAAAGTAGATCTTGAGCCTATCTATGTCGGAATTCAAAATCGATACTACGTCGATTTTAGCTGAAATAACGTGCGTGAGTCATCTACTAATCTAGATTCGGCATAGATGCTTTAGAAAGTAGCGTTCCTAGTTCCTTTCGAAAAAAAAACCAATCCATGCTTCCAAGCAAAAGAGATTGCAGAACATAATGTATTTTTTTCTAAGAATCGGACGCAACAGACGCAACGACAAAAAATCAGGATACTGGCAATCGAAATCAGGAATATCGGGATGCTTCAGATTTGGGGCAAAAAATCGGGATATCCCGATTAAATCGGGATGAGTGGCAGGTCTGAGTACCCATTCCCACTTCAGTGAAGAGAAAAAAATCCAGGTAAAGTCCCTTTCCCAAGAACACAACGTCGGGCATGTAACAGAATTCAGACCTATGACCTTTCAGTTGCAATGCACATTCCTTACACACACACACACACACACACACATATCACTGACCTTGAGGTGCCGCTTTGTAGGTTGCATGTACTGCCCCAGGGTCAGGCAGTCCACATCAATCTTTCTCAAGTCTGAGGGGGGAAAAGGAAAGTAATATTTACCATGTCACATCACAATATGATTCGTTCCTACTGTGGGAATCATCCAGAGATAGCTATTGTCCAGTCTTGAAAATGACAGAATGCCATCTGTTCTGTCCCTCTGGATAATGACCAGAAAAGAAAATACAGAGGGGGAGGGGCGAAAGAAGATGTGAGAGACAGAGAGAGACAGAGAGAGACAGAGAGAGACAGAGAGAGAGAGAGAGAGAGAGAGAGAGAGAGAGAGAAAGAAAGAGGGAGTTTGTTTAGTTTTAGTTAGAAAGTTTTACAACACTTGCAGCACTCACCAGCCTTGTAGGAAGCGTGAAACAGAGGCCCACTGGCAGTGTAAGCAAAGCCAAGCTTATCCCCAACTTCTTGCCAGTACTGGAACTTGTCTGGATGCACATACTCTTTGACCTTAGGAAAAATGCAATAGAAACAAAAGCAATTATAATAATAATAATGATGATGATGATGATGATTATGATGATTAAAAACAGAATTACTCAAGTTGAGTCGGATAGACTGGGGGAGCGCAGGCAGCAGTAAAGCTGAAACTCTTGTAGTCTTGAAAATAGCTGACACATAACTCTAATCATCCATGCAGAACGCCTGCGTTTTCAAACAGTAACAATGTTTGACTTCTATCACATATACACTCAAGGCACCCCCCCCCCCCCCCAAAAAAGAAGATCTCGCCAAGGTTATTCATTTATTTTTTTTTATTTGTTTACTTTATTCCTAATTGACACATGTATCACAGCACGCACTTTAAGCCCAAGTGTAAAAATGAAAACCCCACCTCCTCCCCCGGTCGTCCACACTGGTTAAGTCCCAAAAAACACCTCGACCAATGTGACCGGTGTGAATGAAATATGCTGACCCCGACAGCCGACGGTCCCCGACACAAGCACTTCTCACACGTACGAGGTCAGGTCACGTGATGCGAATGAGCATTTGAACGTTCCACTGACAGGTGTTGATGAT
>NW_004799405.1:12269-13576 GCF_000002075.1 Aplysia californica | reverse complement strand
CCTTTCATTCTAAAGTCAAATTAAACGAAGAAAAAAGAAAACAATCACCCTTTCCTCCGGAAGAGGTTTTTTTAAAAATCGTAACCATTTTAAAAAAGCGTTCTTCCGAAATCTATTCAAAAACTTGCTAGTTTCACTTGGATTTTTAAAACTCAAGTAGGGTAACTCTGTTCGCAAAGGGTGCGCATTTGAGAAGAGGGCGTCACCGAATTTTGAGGACACTTTTTTAATTGGCTCAAAGAGAGAAGTGGCCCCTCTTGTTATGTAGACTCTTTGATTCAGGTTCAACAGCAAGCTCTATGCGCTTTATACGGGGTGCCCACTACGGATGGGATCAGCCGATCGGGTTCGGTTGCCTAAAAAAACAAACGTGTTTTTTTCAGTTTCACGCGATCGAGTCGGACGATCGGCCCGATCCAGCTGAAGTAGGCAACTCGTATTACAGTCTATATCATTACCCCCCGGCAGACCTAAGAGTTTTCTGAAACAATCTCAGCTTCCTGGGAGCCGATACAACTGGTCTTTTCTTACATCTGTTCACTGTTGTCTTTTCCAATACAATATGTCTTTTGTTACAATTGTTTACTAGAACCACTAGTCTATTCTTATACCTGTTTGTTAAATTGTCTTTTCCCATACAATCGGTCCTTAGTCCTTTCTTACAATTCTGCTTACCATTGTCTTTTCAATTGTTCTTTAAATTTGGTATATCTGTTTATCAGTTTATCATTGTCTTTTCCAATATAACAGGTCTTTTGTTATAATATTATTATATGCTTAGTGCAAGACTTCGCCAGGGGCTCTCGTGGCCTATAGGTTAAGGTGTTGGCCTCTCATTCAAAGGTCCCGGGTTCGAAACCGGGTAGCGACCGACATTTTTTTCTCTAAAATTGTAGCCTTTCACCTCCTATCCTGCTCTCTGGCAATGTTCTATCGTCTGCTTTCGTCTCCACTTTCTACCCCCACCCCTCACCTCCTTTGCCCCCTTCCTCTGGGCTCCTGACTCTTTCTGCAACCTTTCTACTGCTTCTCCTTGACTCCTTCTTACTGCTGTCTTTCAGCCACACCCCTTATCTTCTGGTAGGAAAGATCTACACCTAGCCTTCTCGAACAAGGGCGAAAATCTCGGAGGTCCCGTGTGCAAGTTGCTCACGTTAAAGATCCCTTGGTGGTCTAACATCGATAAGAGTGGAATTCGGCGTCACCCGGGCAAAATTCCAAATTTCCTAGCAACTGAAAAACATTAATGTGTCCCGCGCGCTCTTATTCTGACCGTATGCAGTTGCGAGCTCCGTAAAACACTTACC
>NW_004799405.1:5873-7233 GCF_000002075.1 Aplysia californica | reverse complement strand
ACAACGTCGGGCCCCTGACGGGATTCGAACCCACGACCTTACGGTTGCGAGTCCGAGAGCCTAACCACTAGGCCACCGACGCCACAATATATATCTTTCAGATCTTTGACAACTGTTGATCCTTACAGCCTTAGGGTTAATGCCTCTGCTATGTCTGTAGGTACCCCCTAGATAAATGTCGTATGTTATTAATATCAACCCCCCCCCCCCCCCCCGTGTGGGTGACGAATAGGGATTAGGATTCACGGCATCAACGGTTTAATTTCTCCTAATATAGGATTAGGGTAAATGTAATATCTGGACATATCTCCAAATTCTCTACATTCCGTGGACATTTCGTCATCCAAGAGTCACAGCCACAAAGTTCTATCTTCTCAGTACCTGGTGCTTTGAGAAATGTGACGTCACAAATTGAGAGTTTCACTACTGTTTTATGGTTAAGCTTTTCTTTTTTTCTAATGCACTTCTTCGAATATTTTGATAACGACTCCGACCGAATAATCTGTCAATTTTGATAGAGGGGCTAGAATATCATGAATTGGTTTGTGACCTCAAGGTCTTAGTAACTCCAAAAAAACCAAAAACCAAAACAAAACAAGCCACAAATGTCAGATAGGACTTTGTCATTCTGAGACAGCAAGTTTTTTTTCTCTCATCGGTTAGTAATATCCGACAATAGCACGGACTGGTGTGTTCACGGACATGACGCAAGGTGCCGTGTGTGTGGGAAGCAAAGTTGATTACCACCTGGCGGAGTTCTTTCATCAAGTTTGAGGCCAGCGAGAGGGGAGGACGTGGACACGGGGGCTATCTCTCACGTGACGTGGTCAAAGAGGTCACGGGGTCAAACGACAGTAGAACTAACTGTTGCAAGGCTGAAATGCCAGCAGATTTGGGGAAAACTGTATAGTCATGATTGTCTCAGTCAGCAGTATTTTTAAATAGAAAAGTTTTGCAATACAGCTGGTGAGGCGTAATATTAATTAATAAGAAGATTTAGAAAATGTGCAACGTGATAAAGTAATATAGGTACCGAAGGCTAGAGGTGTGACTTGAGAGTACCATACAAGGAAAAAGAACGAGGAGAGATAAGGACGACAGATGTTTGTTAGGAAAGGAGGAACAAACCACACTAGAGCTCCCGCCAACCACCCACAGATACAGCATTCTTGTGGGCAGTTGCAGGCTGCCACTGGAGGTTCCTAGTCCTTTTCTTTTCTCTTTCGAATTTTTTTTAAAGAAAAGGTTTTACAAGGGGGCTCTCGTGGCCTAGAGGTTAAGGTGTTGGCCTCTCATTCAAAGGTCCCGGGTTCGAATCCGGGTAGTGACCGAAAAATTTTCTTCTCTAAAATTGTCTCTT
>NW_004799405.1:0-1113 GCF_000002075.1 Aplysia californica | reverse complement strand
CTTTTATTAACGTTTTCTAAAAAAACAACAACGTATAACAGTATTTTTGAATGGACATACAAGGTGTTGAGCCAAAAAACAGAAATTCGGAAGAAAAAATGTCCAAACTGGCCGAAAATGGCTGATTTCTCGGATTTCATTACTTTGACGAGTGCCTGATCTCTCCACGATGCCTCATATATTATACCAGGTGCCCCTTGGCACGATCGGATCGGGTCGGGCCCGTTTTTGTTTTGCCAGATTGAGTGCACAAAGCGGATATCGTGCCATAAACCGATCGCCGGACTCGTCACTTCTAAAACAAAGGCGTTAATTGTTTTCAGGCGACGAGTCGCCGGGCGATCGACCCGCCTAACAGTGTTGATAGGGGCGTTAAACAAATAATATGACCTTCTAACATCCAGGTTTTCCCATTCTCTGTTCACCTTCAATTTTGTCAGTGAGAGCAAGATGTTCAAGGCCGTTATGTCTATTCAAGTATCATGGAAACATCAATAGCATACCCTACCTTTATTCTTTCGCGTCATATTTTGACCTAATTGTAGTGCAAAGTGGACTTATGTAGGCGATTTATTAAGGAGATCCAGTGTTTCACAACAGATGTTTATAGTATAATACGTCACTATCATTGTGATTATTTGGCGTGAAATATGTTCTTTATACCTACAGAAACAGGATATGACGTAGTGATCAAGTCCTGCACGTGAAAAACGTCAAAAAGCGAAATGAGAACGTGCAATAAAATAGAACAAAGAGGGCTTTAAAAAATCTATATACGACCATGAGACAGAAACGTGAAGCTGTAATATTCCTCAAGTGAAGTTTCCTAATTCAGGCCAAGGAAAAAAACAAAAACTTCCCAACTAATCAGTAAGCACAAGTTGTTTTATCTCCTAGATAACAAAGAATGCTGCAAGTGACATGTTTTGCCATATAGGTGAATATTAATTAATAATATTCCTTCCCATAGCTGGACTGTCAAGAATTCTGAATAAATAAATCAGCGGACTCGCTGGCGTGTCCTGAAGTTTTTTGTGCTTGTGCAACGAGTTATTTGTTTGGGAGACAGATTTTTGCATAAATTATCACAATGAGATGACTGGGGATTCAATG
>NW_004799404.1:12767-15808 GCF_000002075.1 Aplysia californica | reverse complement strand
GTGTGTGTGTGTGTGTACGTGTGCTTGCATGCATTTTAATCAAGTATCTGCATCTGTTTCTTGAGTTGCGTTATCACACTCAGCCTTCCATGTCGATGTATCTCATTTCCTATCTGGCCTAAACAGTGTCGATATCGACGTAAAATATCTAAAACCAATTTACTGTGATAATTGGGGATCGCAAAATAGTGACTTTCCATGACACATAGAGGGGAGAGATTTTCGCAGCAAGAAGAACACAATGACTCGTTTTTGTTGAGCGAAAACAATTTGTCGCTTTTAAGGACAAGCGGGCTAAGTCAGAAATTTCTTTCCAGAAATATTGAACTACACCAAAAGTGGGTATTGCCCTTCCAATAGAAGAAGTTTATTTTCATTGCTGTGTATATGTGTTTGGTTATGGAGAAAATTCTCCTTGTCTTTTAAAGAAACTGAACAAGGGGTAAAAACTTCACCTTCGATTTTCCCAAAACAACATTTTTCGTGATAGCCACTTGTGCTTAAATTAAAAGCGACAAATTCTAAGTTTGAATAAAGTGAAATACCTGGACACCCAACACTGTCATCCCTGGCTAAGAGGATGACGCCCAATGACCAGCCAAGGCTTACGATTACTAACTACCGTCATAGACTCTGTCATTCACTCTATCGTACTTAGGCCAGTCCAAACCTTGATAGTATCGAAATATCTACCCGCCACAAGAGACTCAAGACCATCTTTACAAGCACCGCTAGACTGGTCTTATAATCACCTGTTCTGTAGTGTAGCTGTTAATAAAACTTTTCGCTATTCCGAACAGAATATAATACGTCATATTTCCTAGTGGGAGGTTGTTTTTATTGGAATTAAGTGTCTGCCTCTGAATGTCCTGGTAATAAATTATGAATGCCAAACCTGGCTAATAATAACAAGAAATATCTTAAGGAAAATTAAATTAAGAAGAACACAAAGAGCAGTGGAAGGGAATATGCTTGGTAAGAAAATACAGGATTAAATTACTCCCCCAAAAAATGAGAGAAAACTGGAGTGATAGATATCCCAAACTTTACACTACAACAAACATGGTAATGGGCTGGTCGCACCGGCGGAGTGAAGGACAACAGGTGGACAAAGAAGTACGGAATGGAGACCAAGAACAGGAAAGAGATCTAGAGGTAGACCAGAAGGAAGATGGCAGGACGACATTAAAGAGAAGAGGGGTACAAACTGGACACAGAAAAACTGCTGATAAAACAGAGTGAAGGTCGTTGTTGGAGGGTTGTTTAAAAAATTTTAAAACATGATAAATAGCATTTGTATCGCGCATATCCCAGCTCCCCGTCAGGGTCTAAGCGCTTTACTATATATATATCCTGCAGTGGACGAACAACGACTAAAAAGAGAGAAAGAAAAAAAGAAAGAAAAAAAGAAAGAAAAAATCTCCATCTCTTTACTGGAATACTGTTACACCCATCCCTCTCAGCGCGTGTTGGGCCTGAAGGGCAGGGTCAGTTTAGTTTTAATAAGAGTTTTACGGCACTTGCAACACAATAAGGTCATATGAGTGCCGAAGATTAGAGGTGTTACAAGAGAGTAACAAACACAGAAAGGAAGTAGGAGAGATCAGGACGGTAGATGTTTGATAGGAAGAAAAAAAAGGAGCAAACCACACCAGAGCACCCGCCAACCACAGGGTAGCAGGGTCAAACAGCCCGCCTCCTAAATCACCTAGGTTTTGTCGACGGGGGGTGTGAAACATTTACATATTATAGAGTTCAGTGGGTGAGCGTTGGACAGAATGAGTCACTCACTGGTCATTAATGGAGACAGGTGGACAACACGTGACTCCATCACGTTATCGCCCAGGTGATGAAAACCACACGGTGCTGAATCAACTATTATAAAACAATGTAGAGCTTGGGTATCAGGTGAGGCTCAACTTTCCAACACACGACAGCACGGTTCGTGATATAATGGAGAGGGAAGGGTGTTAGTTTTAGTAAGCGTTTCACGGCACTTGCAACACAGTTAGGTTATACAACTGCTGGAGATTATAGGTGTTACAAGAGAGTTACAAATGTAAAAAAGAAGGTGGAGAGATAAGAGTATGACAGATTTTTGATAGGAAAGAAGGAGAAAACCACGCCAGAAAACCCGCCAACCCCCTACAGGGAAAGTCGTAAAATGAGGGTGAGGTCATAGCCCTTTTTTAAAAAGAAAGAAATCATAATTTGAGAGGTTGGCGGTTGAACCTCCGAATACAGAGCTCGTCTTCACTAGGAACAAACGAAGTGGGAAGACAGCGTTTGAATAAATAAAAACTCATAACTTAACACAGTTTCTCTATGTCCTGTCAAAGATGCGAACCGTGATCGTCGGAAAGGTAGTTCAATATGACACTTACTTAGCTACTAGCGTGCAAGAAAAACATCTCTTCACAAACAACCCTTGTTCAAGAGCGCAACAAGGAGGTTATGCAGTATACCTTGTCCTTAGGTCCTAGGAGCGCATGTACCTCAATTAAGCTGCATTTTACGCCATAATCAACACACTATAAATTATTGAGCCAGCAGGCTGCTTCAACTTTCCATGTCACGGCCAATCTGGGCTAAGAGGGATGCGGTATCCCAGAAGACACGTCATGAAAGTAATGCATAAAAAAATTATCTCCCCATACTGGAATTAAACTGAAATCTTCTGCAGGCGACACCCAAGATTCTAACCATCGCATAACAGACCCCAGTATGCCTTGAGCGGTAAAAGTAAAGTTTACTCCCTCCCAAAAAAAAAAAAATGACTTGGCGCACATCGACCACCACAGCCAGCTGTTTCCTGTTTGACTAGGACATAGCACCAAACCCACTCACACTCCACGGTGAACCCAGATCCGCATACTGGACGAAGTTAGTTCCGGATACGTGGTCACAATTTACTTCTAAAGAGCGCATTACTTTTTGTTGTGTAGTATGTAATCGATGATTTTTTTTCCGCCTCGGCCCCGACCCCCTCCCTCCGCGATCCCTTTCCCTTCGTCTATCCTCTTCCAACCCTCCCTCCCCCC
>NW_004799404.1:9719-12185 GCF_000002075.1 Aplysia californica | reverse complement strand
ATCGCAGGCTTCTTTCTTTTGAAACTATTCACTAAGCCAAATGTTCCGCTTTGGAATTACCTAATTAGTCTAGTACGACAGAGATCGGAATGAAGAAAAGCAAAACAAAATAAAACCAAAACAAAACCAACAAAAAAATGAAACACATTCCAGCTGTGCGTTGGAGAAATTACTGCTCGAGTGTTTTATCTTATAATATCCCGCCCCCCCCTCCCATTTTTCCGCCTTTTTACACTATCCACTAGGTCCAGTTTTCGGCCTTGGGGTGACCTATTTTGCCTAGCCTAGAAAAAGATAGGTTTTAAGGAAAAAAAGTCTGTGGTTTGCTCCTTCTCTCCTATAGAAAACGTAAGATCTCTATCCCTTCTCCTTCTTTTTGTGTTTTGTTATTCTAATCTTCGGCACTGATATGACCTTATTGTGTTGCAAGTGCCCCAAAACACGTACTAAATAGAAAACAAAAACAAACAAAAAAGGAAGAAAATATTGTGCCAGTGAGATAATTGTTTGAATGTGTCATCCCAGGCTTCTGTGTTCTCATTCTCTCTGTCTACCTGTCCGTCTTTTAACGCTATCTACTCGGTCCAGTGTTCCGCCTTGGAATGACCTATATCATAAATGATTATCAAACATAGATCGGAATGCAAAAAATGTTAATAAAAACTCGTAATTACGTAAAAACAAAACAAAACCTGTAAAGTTTATACTTAGCATTATATTACATAAAACGACCTACCTACTAACTCACAGAGCATCGCTGCCACACTGGAGAATGAGGAGAGAGTGAGTGAGTGAGTGAGTGAGTGAGTGTAAGAGAATGTGTTGTGTCCAACGATACGGCCGTCACGGAAAGTGACACAGCTCTCCAAGCTTGTGAGTCAGAACAAGGACATAAACACGACTGCTCACCGCTGGATCCGATTTCACTTTTGGCACATCACTCCAACACGGGGCAGATATTTGCATATAGAGGCGGAAGGGAGAGAGAGAGAGAGAGAGAGAGAGAGAGAGAGAGAGAGAGAGAGAGAGAGAGAGAGAGGGGGGGAGGGAGAGAATGTACGGGAGTCAGTATGTCCACTGAATGTTAGAATTTACTGTTCATTGAAATCCACGAGAGGCGAGGATGGAAAAAATTCCCGAGCGAGATACGAGGGTTAAATATAAATGAAATTGGTTTTGATCAAACAAGGTCAGCGGAAAGCGTGACAAGTGCAGGCACATTTTACCATAGACTTGAACTCTTAGATTGCGTATAGTCATGGCCATCGCTCTTTGCTATCTATTAAATCGTCCCCGCAAAGCGTGTGTTTTTACGATAAATGAACGAAAAAAGTGTATCGTTTCTACGGAAGCAATTCATGTTTTTAACAACTGTTACTGTTGTTGTTCGGCACCACTATACCACCCGTCTCGCTTCAGTCAAGAGCGCGCAACATTTTCCCACTTGCCTTTCATTTGGCTCTAATTAATGCAGTGTCCCACAATGAGCCGGAAATACGTCAGAGTCTAAGATCTAGGATATTACAAGTATTATATAAATCTATGTAGCCTACTGAGAAGTCACTACCTCAGAATTACAAAGTTCTATCTGACATTTTGAACCGCTTTGAGAAACCATGCCATACCTTGAGGTCAGAAACCAAATACAAATATTCTATCTGCTCTATCAAACTCTTAAGATTATTCTGAAACGTTATCAAAATATTCAAAGAATTGCATTCGAAAAAAGCGTGACATGTTGTGGGTTCAAAAATGTTGACGTCAAATTTCTCCAAACTAGGTACTGAGGAGATACAACTTTGTACCTCTGAGGTAGCGAAACGTGCAGATAAAATGTGCTGGAACGACAAGAATAATGAATGATACCTTTGCTTCTGATATATTATTTTTAAAAGTTTAGAATCCGTCTTTCTCTTGCTCTTTATTTTTCGTCTTTCTCTTTTTCTTCTTCTGAATTTCCACTTAGCTACTCGTAAAATTAACTCGTAAGATTATCTCATAAAATTAACTCTTAAAGGGTGACTAATGAATACACGCGACATGCATAGATCAAGTAACATAATTTATACGTAAGCTACGCTCCATGAATTGCTTTATTTTGACTTCAGAAGTTTTAGAATAATTGTGACTTTACCCCGAAATGGAAATATATCTGAAAACACCTAAAGAATATTTACTGGAGCACATCAGACAGTGTATTAGAACTTGTAGATGTTTTAAGTCATCATTGATACTATTTGGATCATTCAGGGGGCGGGTTATTTCGAACCTGCCTGTCAGGGCCAACTCAGACTGAAAGTGATGACAATGACAATGACATTTTGTCTTGGTCGTTTACAATGGCAGTAGATGTTACAAAGGTTAGGCGCCCTCGTGCATACGGACAACAGGACAGGACATTAGTAAATACATGTCTCACGTGCTGCAACTCGCTCGGTAAAACTCCCTCTCTTTCTCTCTCTCTCT
>NW_004799404.1:7664-9321 GCF_000002075.1 Aplysia californica | reverse complement strand
CATCCCCCATCCCCCAGGGCTGTACCACAGACTAAAGTGTCTTTGGGCCATTCCAAAAGGGGAGATATTAACATGTTCTTATGCATAGTAGAATTGTAAATGGGCGAATTTATCAATGTCATGTTCATACTGTGCCGGAACAATCTAGGGCGAACTGTTGCTTTTTTCCCCCTCATCCTTACTATCGTCATTTTCCCTCTACTTCTTTGGTATGTTTGTCATTCTCTTGTGGACTGCTGATTCTGAGGTGCTTTGACAGTCGAAGCAAATTTTGTTCTGTTGGGGCTAGTGAGGTGAGCAGAGTAAGCCTGATTCCCCGTTTGGACTTTTATGTTGACACCCTCCAATTGGCTTTCATAGTATGACCATATGCAGTTGCAAGCGCCGTAAAACCTTACTAAAACAAAACAAACAGACCTGTATTAGTTTCGATTCCCGAATAAGGAGAACATGTATCCAGTATCTCGATCGTATTACTTGAATGTATCCCTCTCAGCCCATATTGGCCATATCTGGTAGGGTCAAAGCCCGGATCCTAAATGATCGTAATTATGTAGCTGTGATCGTAAAAACACGTACAAGCAATAATTAGTCTTCAGCTAAGAACAAGGGTAAACAGGGGTTATTCTATTCGAGTATGTCGCCACTACAATAAATTAATGACAGTGATCCTGGATATAAAGGCGGGCCTCTGACATAGTTTAGCTAGCTGATTATGCTGACATTTCGCTACCACAGAATTATAAAGTTCTATCTGACATTGTTGCCGTTTTGAGTTTCTTAAAGCATGCGGTAAAAAAACCACAAATATAATTCTATCTTCTCTTTTAAAATCGTAAGATAATTCGGAGTAACATTATCAATACATCAAATGAGTTGCAATCGAAAAAGCTTAACCATAATTATTGTGAAACTCAAAATTCTTAACGTCATATTTCTCAAAACTTGGTACTGAGCACATAGAACTTTGTTTTTGTTTGTTTTAGTAGAGGTTTCACGGCGCTCGCAACAGCATAAGGCTCTGGCCACACTGCAAGCAGAGCGGGCACAGCAGAGCGCAGCAGTGAAAATTATTACAAAGACAAAGAGGCGACTAGCTGCGCCACTCCGGGCGGGTCACGCAGCCAGTCGCCTCTTTGTCTTTGTAATAATTTTCACTGCTGCGCTCTGCTGTGCCCGCTCTGCTTGCAGTGTGGCCAGAGCCTAAGGTCATTCGAGCGCCAGAAGATTAGAGGTATTACAAGGGAGTAACAAACATAAAAAAGGAGGGGAGATAAAGACGACAGATGTCTGATAGGAAAGAAGGGGTAAACCACACCAAAGCATCCGCCAACCACCCACATAAAACGTTGTAGTTCTAAGGTAGCGATTTCCCTCACAAAGAGAACCGGGATATAAAAAGAGAAACGTTGACACGATTTAGCTGATTATGCTGGCATTTTTCTAGTAAAAGAGGGGTTGAGTAGCCTCTTTTTTCTTCTTTTATAATACACTTGGAAACAGGTGTTCTTGGGATCAATACAAACTAGAGAAACCCAGCTTGTCTCTCTCTTTCTCTTTCGATCTATCTCTGCCTCTCGCTCACTCACTCTCTTCACCACTTATCTATCTATCTATCTATCTATCTATCTATCTATCTATCTATCTATCTATCTAT
>NW_004799404.1:5452-6723 GCF_000002075.1 Aplysia californica | reverse complement strand
TTTTTTTTTTAAAGCATTCTGAAACTATGCAAACTGAGCACAAAAATGTGAAATTATGCGATTCTGTTAATCTTAACCGAACCACGAATGATAAAGGAAAATAATCAGAAATTATGCACACACACAAAAAAAAAAGATCAAATTTTGCTTAACTATGCGGGGGGCATAAAACCCCGGGTACAGACCTACCAGCGTCTCTGGTGTAGCGGTAAGGCGCTCCGCTGCTGCACGAAGAAGAAGCAAGTTCGAATCCTATTATGGGGAAGCTGATTTTTAAATCGAGTCTCATCATCTATCTGCTTGTACTTTAAATTATATCACTTTCAGACAGAGTTGGCCATGGCAGGCAGGTTAGAAGCAGCCCGCCTCCTGAATGATCTACACTGCATCTATGTGGGTGAAACAGATATCCTAACCCAACGTTGCAGTTATCTATCTCCAAATTGAGTTATGCATTCACGTCTTAATGGCTGGGATGTTGTATAAATGTAAGGCCCTTTTATTCATAAAGCTACCTTAGAATGATTATAAAGCTCTATCTGACATTTTTTGGCGCTTTCAGTTATCAGGAACGTGAGGTCAGAAACCAAACGCTCTATAATATGCTCTATTAAAATTGTGAGAATAATCGGAGTCGATATTAAGATATCCAAAGAATGGCATTCGCAAAAGCTTGACATCTGAAACTCAACATTTTTAACGACAAATTTCTCACAACTAGGTACTAAGTGTAATTCTAAGGTATCGATAAAGGCAATCTGAATAGCCTCATATTCTTCTTTTATAACACACTTGCGATCAACATAGTCAGGTAACTAAAGATTCGAGACCTCCGACTGTACAGCCCATTTATAATATAAAACCGGGACACTTGTATAATGTGCTTCATTAATCCGATACTTTTCAATAAAGAAAATGAACCATTCCATGGACGAAGCTTTCTTGTACCAAAGAAAACATCTGGTGGCGTTCCTTTTGAAATCAGTTTATCAACTGGCGTGCGATGTAACCTTGTTTGCATCTGAAAAGAGTCGCCCCCATATTTCCTGAATGACCCCAAAACTGCCCATGTTTCTGGGGTTACGCGTGGGCAGATTTGCACAGGTCATATAGGGTTAACTGCGGGTAAGTTCAAAAGGTAACTAAAGTTAAAGAGCGTCCAGTAAAGGATTCAAACGAGAGCCATCTGCGTCATAGGCCCGCAAGGTACCATCAGTGTGCATGTTCCAGATACAAGAAGAAAGAGGTCTTTTTGTTTAATGTAATATTAT